>NC_053025.1:219923827-220010625 GCF_003073215.2 Triticum urartu
ATTCCCTCAAGATCATAGCAAAATAGTAAAGCCCTTGACTCAACACTAATCTTTATTATATATAGCCCACTGACTAGATTACATAAGAACATCATAAAGCTAAACTCACAACTAGATCATACTAAAACTTTATTCTACTAGATCAAGATATTATCAAAAGGATTGAACTAAGAAAAAGTTAGAGATAAAAGTGATGGTGATACAATACCGGGGCACTCCCCCAAGCTTGGCAGTTGCCAAGGGGAGTGCCCATACCAGATACTCAGGTCTTCTTTGTTGGTGAAGAAGGTGGAGTTGTTGATGATGGATAGTCACACATCGAGCGTAAGAGATCCTCCAATTTGCGGATGATGCCCTTGAGTGCGATGATATGCTCCTTCAACAAAATATTTTCACATGTGAGATACTTGTTTTGTATACGAGCTAACTCAATCATCTTGAAAGCTTTGATCTCAGTTGGGATAAGAAGATTGTGATCAAGTTGAAGGATGTCTTCTGCTGCCGGAACTTGGTCCTCCGTGGCCTTCTTGATCCATTCATCCTTGTTGATCTCCATAGGTTCTTCCCTTTTCAGTTCTATCTTCATTAGCCAAGCATCATTGTCACCATTGTTGGAGGAGGGGGACGACATGATGCATGGCCTCGACAACCCTGACAGAAAACAGCTCGAAACAAGAACAAGGGATATTTGCATGGTACGGTGGTCAAAACCTTCGGGAGATTATATAATGAATTTTTACCGACTAAAAGAAGTATCGTGAAAGAAAACGGAGTCTGGAGAGCACACGATGCGCCCACGAGGCAGGGGGCGCGCCCAGGGGGTAGGGCGCCCCTCCCACCCTCGTGGAAGCCTCGTGTCCTTCCCGGACTGCTTCTTATTTTCCTATTTTTGTAAATATTCCAAAACAGCGAAAAATTGCCATTAGAACTGTTTTGGAGTTGGTTTACTTACCATACCACATACCTATTCCTTTTCGGGGTCTGAAACGTTCTGGAAAGTGTCCCTTATGTATCCTCCAGGGTTACGGTTTCGATAATATTAGTTTCAACATTTATAGGATTACCTGAGATATAATGTTTAATTCTTTGGCCGTTCACCACCTTCGGATTTGTGCCTTCGAAGTTGTTGATTTTTATGGCACCGGAAT
The DNA here is from genome assembly GCF_003073215.2 of Triticum urartu. Taxonomy (NCBI): domain Eukaryota; kingdom Viridiplantae; phylum Streptophyta; class Magnoliopsida; order Poales; family Poaceae; genus Triticum; species Triticum urartu. The sequence goes on from NC_053025.1 coordinate 219,924,976, forward strand.
GATAGACCTCCTCGATAACGTAAGGACCTTCCCATTTAGAGAGAAGTTTGCCTGCAAAAAATCTTAAACGAGAGTTGTATAGCAATACATAATCACCTACATTGAACTCATGCTTTTGTATCTTTTTTTGACCTGGAAGACTGCAGGGCTTACACCCCACAGCATTTTATTGAAAGAAGAAAGATAACAAGTACAAAGTTCCTCAAGAGGAGGAATAAAGAAAAGAAAAAGCTATACTATAAAGGCTAAAGAAGACTAAGAAAAAAAAGGCAAAAGCACTACAATGTATAGCTAGGAGAGGAAGAGGGTGCAAAAGATGGCCCTCAAGGAGGCAGGAAATCAATCCATTTTAGCATAGCCTCCTTGTACTTGGTCTTGATTCGGTGTGAAAGAAGAGTAATGTCATGAATAAATCCATTTCTCCACTGCCTAAAAGTTGGGTTGACATGTCTAAAAGCCCTGTCATTCCTAACTTTCCAAATATTCCACCATGCAAGAAAAACCACCTCTGAGAAAAAGGGCTTTTGAAACTCCTTCCTTGCATGTAATGCAATTTGCACCATATCATTGCTATCCATCCAGGAAACTTGCAGATAGTTCCAGATTCTCATACTGAAGTTACATTGGAAGAACAGATGGTTCCTATCCTCAAGTACTCCAGTCGGGCATAGGACACAACCAGGTCCATCATCAATTCTCCAATGGCGTCGTTGGATCATATCCTTGGTGTTAACTCTGTCCATAATGACCAGCCAGGCAAACATTTTAATTGTCATGGTACAACAGCTTTTCCAAACCCAGCTAAGAATAGGATTGGCAAGAACAGACTGATGGACAAAGTCATAGTACTTTTTGGCCGAGTACTCCGCCTTCTTCCCGTGCCTCCAAGCCCAGATATCATTACAATCAGTGTTGAATGAAGTCTCAACTAACAAGCTTGATAGCTGATTGAACTCCCTAAAAGCTAGTTGAGACAAAGGTAAAGAAAACATTTGTTGCAAATTTCCTGCCTGTACCACTTCCATGACAGAAAGGTTCTTCTACAGGCAAATAGAAAATAGCCTTGGAAACCTTTCTTGCAGAGGAATGCAAGACTGGCCAATCTCCCAATGATCAGACCAAAACAGAACAGAACCCCCCTTTCCAACAGTGACAGAAGTAACAGCCCGAAACTTGTCCATTAATTTGCAAATGTCCCTCCACCAGAATGAGCCACAAGAATAGTGTCATGAGGAGTTCTCTGAAAGTAATACGAGTCCCACACCAAACTAACCCATGGCACATCTGCTTTGTTATAGAATTTATTGAGGTATTTAAGGAGCAGTGCATCATTCTGTAGTCCCAAATTCAGAATTCCAGGCCCCCTTTCATCTTAGGCCTGCAGACAAGGGGCCAAGCAGCCAAAGAATGTCCCTTCTCCTGACCATATTTCCTCCAGAGACACTGTCTTTGAATCCTTTCTAACTGTTTAGAATGCCTTGTGGTAGGGATAGACTGCAAAGGAAGAATATAGGGAGTGAAGATATCACTGAATTTACCAGCTGCAACCTACTGCCTTGTGGTAAAACCCAGGAACTAGCAGTTAGCCTTCTTTCCATGCAGTCCACCAAAGGTAGCAAATCAACAATTTTGGGTTGAGTGGTTCCAACAGGAAGTCCCAAATAAGTGAAGGGCATAGAACCAAGCTGGCACCCAAACTGAGCAGCAAGTGCAGAGGCAACATAAGCTTCCACATTGATTGGTTACATTGAAGACTTATGAAAGTTGATTTGCAGTCCAGTTGCCAAGGAAAAGGAGTTGAGCACTGACTTGAGAACCTCCAGCTGAGTTGAGCCAACATTTACAAACAACAAGGTATCATCTGCATATTGTACAACTGGATAATCAGGATCATGTGTTGGCAATGGCAAGGTAAGTAGGCCCCTACATAAAAGATCATTGATCATGGTTTGTAGAAGATCAGCAGCAATCACAAAAAGCAAAGGAGAGATAGGATCTCCTTGCTTGACACCACATTTGCATTTGAAATGATTTCCAGGCACACCATTTAACAGGATAGAGGAGGTTGTAGAAGATAATAGCTGCTGAACCCATTTAATCCATTTGCTATCAAAACCTTTTGCTACAAGGATTTTTAAAATTGCCTCATGCTGAATAGAGTCAAAAGCTTTTTCAAAGTCAAGCTTGAGCAATATGATTGGCTTCTTGGAACGATTGCATTGATGAATATACTCAAACGTCCAAGGAATACAGTCCTGAATTGTTCTTAATTTAATGAAGCCATACTGATTTTTATGAACACAATTGGTGATTTCCTCCTGAAACCTGTTAGCTGCCAGTTTAGTCAGAAACTTCAGTCCCACACTTGTCAAAGAGATTGGCCTAAAATCTCCAACACCCTCAGGTGTTTGCTCTTTTGGGATTAAAGTAATGAAAGCTTCATTGAGGTTTTCCAAAAGAGCAGTTCCAGCATGAAACTCATTTACCAAACGAATAAAATCACTGGAAATGATTGACCAGCATCTCTTCATGAACAGACCATTAAAACCATCCGGCCCTGGTGCTTTATCAATGGGCATTTCTTTTATGACCTTTTCAATCTCTTGCAGCTGAAAAGGTTGTGTGAGAACCTGAAGACCTTGCACTCTTGGGATGAGTGAGAGTATTTCATTACCCAACAATATTGGTTTAACAATTCCCATTCTACCCTTGAAAGCAACCAAAAACTCCTTAGCTATTTCCCCATGATCTAAAGAAACTGTTCCATCAGACAATTGAAGACTAGCAATTGAATTCTTCCTATACCTCTCTGTTGCCATGGCCAGGAAGAATTTTGAATTTTCCTCTCCCACCTTGATATATCTGATAGTACACCTTTTCTTCCAGTATAAAAACTGCAAATGTAGAAGGTGTTCATGTTGTATCTTACATATCTTCCTGAAGTTGTGTTCAGGTATGGATAGGGGCCTCCAGTCCTCCAAATCATCTAGCCATAGAATTACCCAATTGCACTTTTCAATCAAAGATTTAATGTGTGAGAGCCCCTTCTGCCATTTCTTGAGTGCAAACCTCAAGGATTTCAATTTGTCCATAATAACTGCAGTTATATGAGTCTTATGTGAAGGTTTGCTCCAAACTTCCCTCACACAGTCCATGAACCCAGGTTGATGCACCCAATAGTTTTCAAATCTAAAGATATGTGCTTTAGGAATTGTGGTGCAGATAGAAATTACACAAGGAACATGATCAGACGCAGTTCTAGCAAGAGGTGTAACTTGTGTCATAGGATATTGAGTTATCCAACTTGCAGAAGTAAAAAACCAGTCCAATTGCTCGAGGAGTGGGACATCCTGCATGTTTGACCAGGTAAACCTTCTACCTTTTAAAGGAAGTTCCAGGAGTCCTAAATGGCCAATGATCTCATTAAAGATAAAAATATCATTAACATCCCCTCCCGGAAGATTACGATTGTCCATGGACCTGATAAAATTAAAATCTCCCAGTAACAACCATTTTTGTTCCGGTTCCACTTGAAGGTTATACAACCAGTTAACAAACTCATCCCTCAATACACCCTGGCAAGGCCCATATACATTGACTAAAAACCACTAGTCATTATTATGCACAGAATTGAAACTGATGATCATACCAAAAGGCTTTACTTCCACTAATGCACCCTTAAAAATATCTGAACGCCATACCGTCAGAATACCACCCAAGGCTCCTCTAGAGGGTGGTTCAATGAACTGATCAAAATCCATAGGACAAATGCTCTTAATGAAAGAACGAGGGAAATCTGACAACTTAGTTTCTTGCAAACAAGCAACCGCACACTAACTTTCAGAAATTTTCTCTCTAACAGAGCGCTGTCGTGTTTCAGAATTTAGACCACGAACATTCCAACAGAGCACCTTCCAATTACACATAGACCTTTGATTCATGAGATAACCAAAAGCGAAGTATCAACAACTGCATGACATACAATGTCATACATCCCACACCATAAGAAACAAAATGCATCCAATTCAGACCGCGCAGCATAAAGTTTAGAACGACATAGACGACAGCGAATTTAAAAGGCTCACTACACCTAGCTAAAGTTTTAAACTGCAACATTTAAACACCACTTGAGGAGGAGTCGTCCTTGGAATTAGCCGTAAGCTTCTCCTTGGATAGCAGGTTGGGGTCAATCTCCAGCTCCACTCCAATTGCTTGTAGCACGTTGAGAGGCGTGGGTGGAGGAGCATCTTCAGACTTGCTAGCATCACCTGCGTCATCAGGGGTGGGCTGGGCCTTCGCTTGTATGTTCTTGGACCGAGAACGCCTTTTGGTGGGCTGGAGGGAAAGCTGCTCAAAAGTCATTGATTTGAACCCATCCAGTTTTGTTGCGCTTCTTGTACATCACCGTACAGAAGTATCCACTAAAGGGGCCACAGTCTTCCTTCTTCTTGTCTGTTTCGTGTCATTGGCCTGCATAGAAGAAAAAACCACAGAAGAAGAGGAGTTCTCCTCCATGCTGCCAGCCACAACATCTTCAGGGTGCATCTCTCCAGTCCCAGCAAAATCAGACAATGCATTATCATTAGCACTGAGAACCTCGTCAGAAGGACTTCCAAAAAGAGCTCTGGCAACTGGTCGTTTGGCCACCATAGGCTTCCTGAGTGTAAGATTACTAGGCAAACGGGGCACCAAAGAAGGCATCCTCTGTGAATCATCAAAAGCAATTGTCCATGTGCGCTTGAAGTATGTCACAGTCCCAAGTGGCTTGAAGAAGATAGGACGAGGCACCTCCTTGACAGTAAATTCAGGTAACAGATTTTCAAAAGATCTCTTCCGTATCATCTCTGGAGGAAGAGGTGGCCCAGCCACAATCCTTGCCATGCTAATGAATATCTGGTGCTGCTGTACGACAGGAGGTTGATAAGGAACAATTGCCAAAGGATTTTCCTCAACAACCTGTTGCATGTTGTTCTGCATCTGCTGAACCGGCTGCAATTGATTTTGTTCCTCAAACCGAATCTCCACTTGCTGTTCCAATTGATTTTGTATCCTTTTGTCATGCCATCTTTTAACTTTTTCTTTAAACAATTTGGCATTTTCATAGGCTTGAGTTCTCCATTCATCAAGTGAGCTAATGTCAAAAAGCCTCTTCTCACCCGCAAGTTTGAAGTCATAGTTGAGCTCTTTAATAGCCCAATATGCCTTATGTTCTAATTCAAGAGGTAAGTGACATGCTTTACCATAAACCATTTTATACGGAGACATACCCATAGGATTTTTATATGTAGTTCTATAGGCCCAGAATGCATCATCAAGTTTCTTGGACCAATTCTTTCTAGATCTATTAACAGTCTTTTGCAAAATTAATTTGAGCTCTCTGTTACTCAATTCTACTTGACCACTAGATTGTGGGTGATAAGGAGATGCAATTCTATGATTAACATCATACTTAGCAAGCATTTTACGAAAGACACCATGAATAAAATGTGAACCACCATCAGTCATTAAATATATAGGGACTCCAAACCTCGGGAAAATAACTTCTTTAAGCATCTTAATAGAGGTGTTATGATCAGCACTACTAGTTGGAATAGCTTCTACCCACTTAGTAACGTAATCAACAGCGACTAAAATATGTGTATACCCGTTAGAGGAAGGAAAAGGTCCCATATAATCAAAGCCCCAAACATCAAATGGTTCAATAACAAGTGAATAATTCATCAGCATTTCTTGATGTCTACTAATATTACCAATTCTTTGACATTCATCACAAGACAAGACAAACTTACGGGCATCCTTGATGAGAGTAGGCCAATAAAAACCGGATTGCAATACCTTATGTGCAGTTCTATCTCCAGCATGGTGTCCTCCATAAGCCTCAGAGTGACACTTGCGTAGGATCTGTTCCTGTTCATGCTCAGGTACACAACGTCTAATAATACCATCTACTCCTTCTTTATAAAGATGTGGGTCATCCCAAAAGTAATGTCTCAAATCATAGAAGAACCTTTTCTTTTGCTGGTATGTGAAACTAGGTGGTATAAATTTAGCAACAATATAATTAGCATAATCAGCATACCATGGAGCAGTTCGAGAAGCATTTATGATATTTAATTGTTCATCAGGAAAGCTATTATCAATAGGTAGTGGGTCATCAAGAACATTCTCTAACCTAGACAAGTTGTCTGCAACCGGGTTCTCAACTCCCTTTCTATCGATAATATGCAAATCAAATTCTTGTAGCAGGAGAACCCATATAAAAAGTCTAGGTTTAGCATCTTTCTTTTCCATAAGGTATTTAATAGCAGCATGATTAGTGTGAACAGTTACTTTAGAATCAACAATATAATGTCTGAACTTATCACAAGCAAATACAACTGCTAAGAATTCCTTTTCAGTAGTAGCATAATTTCTTTGGGCACCGTCTAGGGTTTTACTAGCATATTGGATAACATTTAATTTCTTATCAACTCTTTGCCCTAGAACAGCACCTACAACATAATCGCTAGCATCACACATAATTTCAAAGGGTAAATTCCAATCAGGAGGCTGAACAATAGGTGCAAAAATCAATGCTTTCTTAAGTATTTCAAATGCTTCTACACAATCATCATCAAAGACAAAAGGAATATCTTTTTGTAATACATTAGTTAGAGGCTGAGAAATTTTTGAGAAGTCCTTAATGAACCTCCTATAAAAACCGGCGTGACCGAGGAAGCTTCTTATACCTTTAATGTCCTTGGGACATGGCATCTTTTCAATAGCATCAACTTTAGCTTTATCAACTTCAATTCCTCTTTCAGAAATTTTATGCCCCAAGACAATACCTTCATTAACCATAAAGTGGCATTTCTCCCAATTCAGAACAAGATTAGTTTCTTCACATCTCTGCAAAACTCAATCAAGGTTGCTCAAGCAATCATCAAAAGAAGATCCATAAATGGAGAAATCATCCATGAATACCTCACAAATCATTTCACAAAAGTCAGAGAATATAGCCATCATGGATCTTTGAAAGGTAGCAGGTGCATTACATAAACCAAAAGGCATACCTCTATAAGCAAAAGTGCCGAAAGGGCAAGTAAAAGTGGTCTTTGCTTGATCATCAGCTGACACATGTATTTGAGAGAAGCCAGAGTAACCATCTAGAAAGAAAAAATGTGTATGTTTGGATAATCTTTCTAGCATTTGATCAATAAAAGGCAAAGGGTAATGATCTTTTTAGTAGCTTTATTTAATTTGCGGAAATCAATTACCACCCTATAACCTATAATAATTCTTTGCGGAATCAATTCATCTCTATCATTAGGAACAACAGTAGTACCTCCCTTCTTAGGGACACAATGGACAGGGCTTACCCACTGACTATCAGCAACGGGATAAATTATACCTACCTCAAGGAGATTTAATATTTCCTTTCTTACCACTTCTTTCATCTTAGGATTCAATCGTCGTTGGTGATCAATAACTGGTTTGGCGTCTTTCTCCAAATTTATTTTGTGTTGACATAGAGTGGGACTAATGCCCTTAAGATCATCAAGAGTATATCCAATAGCAGCATGATGCTTCTTCAGAGTTTTCAATAATTTCTCTTCCTCCTTCTCTGAAAGGTTAGCGCTAATAATAACAAGATATATCTTCTTTTAATCAAGATAAGCATATTTAAGAGTATCAGGTAATGGTTTAAGCTCAAACACGGGATCACCCTTGGGTGGAGGAGGATCCCCTAGGATTTCAACAGGCAAGTTGTGTTTCAGAATAGGTCCCTGTTTAAAGAATACTTCATCTATTTCCCTTCTTTCATTCATGAACATATCATTTTCATGGACTAGCAAATATTGTTCTAAAGGATCAGTAGGAGGCACAACAATAGAAGCAAGACGAATAATTTCATCTTTACTAGGAAATTCCTCATCACGGGGTTGTCTACGAAACTTAGCAAAATTAAAATCATGAGACATATCCCCTAAACCAACAGACAATATCCTTATTGCAGTCTATCTTAGCATTAACAGTATTCAAGAAGGGTCTACCAAATATAATGGGACAAAAGCTATCTTGTGGGGAACCAAGAACAAGAAAATCAGCAGGATATTTAACCTTCCCACACAAGACTTCAACATCTCTAACAATCCCAATTGGTGAAATAGTATCTCTAGCAAGCTTAATTGTAACATCAATTTCTTCTACCTCAGCAGGTGCAATATCATGCATAATTTCTTTGTATAAGGAATGAGGTATTGCACTTGCACTAGCACCCATATCACATAAGCCATGATAGCAATGATCTCCTATTTTAACAAAAATAACAGGCATGCCTACAACAGGTCTATGTTTATTTTTAGTATTAGGTCTAGCAATTCTAGCAGTCTCATCACAGTAGTAAATAACATGCCCATCAATATTATCGGCCAAGAGATCTTTAACCATAGCAATATTAGGTTCAACTTTAACTTGCTCAAGGGGTTTGTGTGTCCTAATATTACTTATGTTGACTATAGTTGAAACTGTAGCATGATCCTTAATTTTAACAGGGAAAGGTGGTTTCTCAACATAAGCAATGGGAACAACAGGATCATCATAAGTGATAGTTTTTTCTTCAACTTTAATAGGTGCAACTACTTTTGTTTCAATGGGAGGATTATATTTAAACCACTTCTCCTTAGGGAGATCAACACAAGTAGAAAAATATTCACAGAAAGAAGCTACTATCTCAGAGTCAAGTCCATATTTAGTGCTAAACTTACGGAAAACATCGGTATCCATAAAAGATTTAACACAATCAAACTTAGGTGTTATACCTGACTCCTTACCTTCGTCGAGATCCCAATCTTCAGAGTTGCGTTTAATTCTCTCCAATAAATTCCATTTGAATTCAATAGTCTTCATCATAAAGGAACCAGTACAAGAAGTATCGAGCATTGAGCGATTGTTGTCAGAAAGCTGAGCATAATTTTTTTGAATAATAATTTCTCTTGCACTACAAAAAAAGACACATCCGTGACATTTTGGGCCGAACGAAATTTTTTCTGTCATACTTATGACACTTCTATGACGATAATTGTGACAAAACCCGGTATCATCATAGATGTGGTGGGGTCCTACTTCTATGACAAAAAATCATGACAGAAAATGGGCTTTTCATCCTGGGCGGGCCGGAGACGCAGCTGCATGACATTTTTTGGGCCGTCCATGACGGAAAAAACCGTGGTAGAAGCAAGGGCGCGGAAAATATCAGGGAGTCCCCGGTTACGGTGGGTGGTCGGGGGCCGAGTGATGCGCGTTTCTCTCGTACGTGCGTGCGTGTGTGCGAGGCGTTGGGCTCTAACTGAACCCGAGTGATTGCACTGCAGGCTACGCGTTATTGAACCCGAGCAATCGATCGATGGCTGTTAACTGAACCCGATCGAGCGATTCCTTTGCTACTACTGCTAACTGAAGCCGATCGATGCTGCCTCTGGATGAACGGTGAGCGTTGTGTGTGGGGGGGTGGATGAACAGTTCCTCGTGGGGGTGGATGAATAGGACCCCGTGGTGTTGCCTCTGGATGAACAGGACCCCGATCGATCAAGACGATTGGGGCTGGATGAACAGGTCCCCATGGAGGGTAGGATGAACAGGACCACCCCGTGGAGGGCAGGATGAACAGTAGATGGTGGAGGGCTGGATGAACAGTAGCCCGTGGAGGGGTGGTTGAACAGGAGCCCGTGGAGAGGGCTGGTTGAACAGTAGCCGGTGGAGTAGCGCGCGGCGGAGGCTGGATGAACAAGAGCCCGTGGATGAACAGTCACAGGTGGAGCTGGAGGAGGTCGATGGTGGATGAACAGTAGCCCGTGGAGGCTGGAGGGGGTCGACGATGGAGATGAACAGTATCCCGTGGAGTCCCGTTTTGTGGTATGCCACATCCCTCCCGATGAACAGGACCCCCGTTTCGATCGTAGCACTCCAACACAAGTCTGTTTCCTCCGTTTTGCGGTACGCCAGACCCCTCCCGATCAACAGGACCCCCGTTTCGACCGTAGGAGGTCCGTTTCCTCTGTTTTGCGGTACGCCAGACCCCTCCCGATGAACAGGATCCCATTTCGAACGTGCCCGGTCGAACACAAGGCCGTTTCCTCCGTTCTGCAGCACGCCAGGCCTCGTTTCCATCGGTTGTTCCATCCAAGCCCTCCCGATGAACACGACGACGCATTCCGTTCCGACCCAGCCGGTTGGCTCCCCATGAACACGACGACGACGCTGTTTCTCCGTTCCGACCCAGCCATGTACACGAGCCCTGGCCGTACGTACGCGCGAGTAGGTGTTCGAGACCCCGCCCATATGTACGTACATGGCCGTATTTACTTTCTTGCACCCTAGCCGATGTACGTGCGTGTACATCCTACGTGTGGGCCTCTACTACGACACGTGCGCGCCTCTACATAGAGCAGTATGTACGTACACGTTCACAGCCAGAATGACAACGCTACGTACACTTCGACCAGGTGGGTCCCGACTGTCAGGCACTTCCTTGCGTGCGAAGATGTAGCTGGTGGGTCCTAGCAGTCAGGGGGGCGAATCGTTTTTTTGCCCGGACATACTTCCTTGTGTGCGAAGATGTAGCTGGTGGGTCCCAGCAGTTAGGGGGAAATGTTTTTTCATGAAATACGGTGGCCCGTCCGATGGGTCCCTGCTGTCAGGTAGAGGAATATTTATTTTACACGTAATAAGGAGGCACTTCCTTGGTGCGGCCGTGGACCCAGCTGTCAGCCTCTACACGTACAGTCCACGTCCGATGGAAGCCGTTCCTTGACCACGTTGACCACGCCGCGCCGAGAGCACCAGGGCGGTGGACGACGGTGAGGCCTAGGAAGGGGACGACAGCCAAGGAAGACGCGGCAGTGGATGCCCACGCGTAGAGGAGTATGAGGGTTCACTGGTTCGCTGTGGTCTGAGGCTGCTGTCGCCGCAGAATAACAGGGGGTGTGGGTGAGTAGAGGGATGGCCTGGCCAGCGGTGGGAGTAGTAGGTGGCGGTGAGGCCTCCGCCGCATCGCAGCCGGCCATGGGAGGCAGGAGCAGGAGGCACGACCACCGCTGGTTTGGGCGACTCGAGCAAGAAGACCAGAGGTTGAAGAAGCACTACGGCCGTTGCATGGACATCGTACAGTCAGTGGAGCTAGAACTTGCATATTGACTAAGTTGACAAAGCCCTCTGTCCCTGTCAACTTAGTAGGCCCACAAGTCAGCCTGCCACTATACTGGGTCACAGCTAGCAGGGGGAGTATTCATTTTTTGTGCGTAATAAGGAGGCACTTCCTTGCGTGCGAAGATATAGCTGGTGGGTCCAAGCTGTCAGCGGCGGTAATGTTTTTTTCATGAAATACAGAGGCCCTTTCGGTGGGTCTGAGATGTCAGGTGGAGGAATCATTATTTTGCACATAATAAGGAGGCATTTCCTTGCGTGCGGCCGTGGACCCAGCTGTCAGCCTCTCCACGTACAGTACACTTCAGATGCATGTCGGTCGTTGACCACGTTAACCAGGCCGCGCCAAGAGCACCAGGGCGGTGGACGACAACGAGGCCTAGGAAGGGAACAACACGGAGGCAGGGAAGACTCGGCAGTTGTTTCCCATGCGGAGGGGAGTATGACTGTACGAGGGTTTACTGGTTCATCTGCCGTCGCCAGAGAATAACAACAGGTGTGGGTGAGTAGAGGGATGGCTAGGCCAGCGATGGGAGTACGATGGGGCGGTGAGGCCTGTGTGGTAGCACATCCGGTCGCGGGGAGGAGGGAGCAGGAAGTCCCGCCGGCGCTTGTTTGAGCGGCTGGAGCAGGAAGAGCAGAGATTGAAGAAGCACGACGGCCGTTGGATGGACATCCAACAGTCACTGCTTGTGCGTCAACCTTTTTTTTAGGAAAGCCTCGAATCTGTGGAAAACATCATACAACCCATCTGGCATTATTTCTAATAATTTACAACCCATTTGCTAATCCTTAAGGTTTTTTTGGAGCCCGTATTCTCTTTGTTAGCATTACAACCCATATTGTGGCCACGGTAAAAAAAATACGAAAATTTTGCATATTTCGGTGCGGTCTGAACTGTTTTTAATCCTGAAATTTCGAGTCACATTCAAACTGATTTTAAAAATAAATGTATATCAATATAAAATCCAACAAATTGTCCATGCATAAAAATCAATGCAATTTAAAATCTCGAAATAAAAAAAATAAATTTGAAACTAATTGCCGGTTTGATGTGTTTTAAAAATGTACAGCTCATTTCTCATTACTGATAGGCCATTTCCTCGGCCAGCAGAATGAAGCTCTCCTTGTCTTGAAAGATTTGCAGCCCAACATGCCTGACAAAGCGACTTACTTGGCAAATCACAAAAATACTGGGCTGTGGCCATGGACCCAACTGTCAGCCTCTCCACGTATAGTACTCTTCCGATGGAAGTCGGTCGTTGACCACATTGACCATGCTACGCCGAGAGCACCAATGCGGTGGATGACGGCGAGGCCTAGGAAGGGGACGACACGGAGCTGGGGAAGATGCGGCAGTGGATGCCCACACGGAGAGGAGTATGAGGGTTCACTGGTTCGGCTGCGGTGTGAGGCTGCCTTCGCCGTAGAATAACAGGGGGTGTGGGTGAGTGGTGGGATGGCCTGGCCAGCGGTGGGAGTATTATGGGGGCGGTGAGGCCTCCGCGGCAGCACAGCCGGCCACGGGAGGCAGGAGCAGGAGGCACGACCGGCGCTGCTTTGGGCGGCTGGAGCAAGAAGACCAGAGGTTGAAGAAGCACTAAGGCCGTTGGATGGACATCGTACGGTCACTAGAGTTAGAATCGTTCATATTGACTAACTTGACAAAGCCCTCCGTCCCCATCAACTTAGTAGGCCCACAAGTCAGCCTCCCACTATGGTGGGTCCTAGCTGGCAGGGGGGTATTCATTTTTTGTGCGCAATAAGGAGGCACTTCCTTGCGTGCGAAGATATAGTTGGTGGGTCCGACCTGTCAGCGGAGGGAACGTTTTTTTCGTGAAATACAGAGGCCCTTCCAGCGGGTCCCAGATGTCAGGTGGAGGAATCATTATTTTGTGCGTAATAAGGAGGCATTTCCTTGTGTGCGGCCGTTGACCCAGCTGTCAGCCTCTCCATGTACAGTTCACTTCCTATGGATGTCGTTTGTTGACCACGTTGACCACGCCGCACCGAGAGCACCAGGACGGTGGACGATGGTGAGGCCTATGAAGGGAATGACACAGAGCCGGGGGAGACACGGCAGTGGCTGCCCACGCGGTGGAGAGTATGAGGGTTGACTGGTTCGGCTGCCGTCACCGGAAAATAACAGGAGGTGTGGGTGAGTAGAGGGATAGAGAGGCCAGGGATGCGAGTATATGATGGGGCCATGAGGCCTGCCCGGCAGCACAGCCGGCCACGGGACGCGGGAGCAGACGGTTTCGACGGCGCTGGTTTGGGCGGCCGGGGCAGGAAGATCAGAGACTGAAGAAACATGATTGCCGTTAGATTGACATCTAATGGTCTGACGCTGGTAGAGTCGATTGTTGACTAAGTTTCTTTTTTGATAAACCTTGTGTACACATGAACTTAGTAGGCCCACAAGTTAGCCTCCAAACCTGTGGCAGACAACATAGAGCCCATTTGCTATTTTTTAATAATTTGCAGCCCATCTGCTAATTCTTAAGTAATTTATTACAGCCCATTTTCTGCCCAGGACCACGGTCAAAAAGTTCAACCTTATTTTGCATATTTCGGTGGAGTCCGAACTTTTGTAATCCCGAAATGATAAACATTTTTTAAGAACTTATTGATTTACCAAAAAAATGTTTTGTTTTTGTAAGCAAATAAGACGTGGGACAATTGAGTTGGTTTAAGGGAAAACTAGTGGTAAAAGAACCAGCGCTGGGAGGGAAAACAACAACAAAAATAAGGATGTAAATATGAAAAGTGAATTTTATGTATTTCCAATATAATGTTACGTGTATATGAACTAGTAAAACTATAGGTAGAGATTAGAAAATGGATGAGGACATGCGTTTCAAGAGGAAAATAGAACTGGGCTGTGTGTTTGATTCAGTAAAAAAACTGCCTGTGGATGTTGTAAGACAAAATAAAACTAACGCTGGTGGGCCAGAGGCCAGTAGATACCTGCTGGATCTTTGTGCCTCGTTGTCTTCATGGGCTGGGCCTGTTAAAAACAAAACCAAGCCTGGGCAGTCTACAGCCCAGTTGAAACTTGCTCGACCTGAAAAAACAATATACGTGCTCAATAAACGAGAGAATTCTGCAAGTACAGACTGATAACTGGGATGTAGCAGGGATATTGTTTTTTCATTGTGATAATAAAAGCATGCACTTGTTGAAATTTTTGGAGAAATGGGACTTAGAACGGCAGGTGCTTATGCTACCCATCAAATAAAAATCAGGTGCCTGAAAATTCGTTTCGAAACAAATGATTCAGCTTTATATCCACGTCGCCCCTCGGCATGATGGTTGGAAGCAAATGCCAAGTTCATACCAAAAGATCGTTAATAACAATACCAACTTGCAGACGACAAGGTAGTACAAGTACCAATACCAAATTAACTTATAATCTTCTTAGTCCTGGCCCTACTATTCGTTTGGTAGAAAATCTTGTAGAGGACCAGCTCCCGCTCCTTCTCTTGCTCCAGGTCCCCGAGGTGGTACTGGTGCATCACCTAGTTGGTCCTCTACTGGTCGAAGTTCTTGTTGGTGTGCAGCACCAGAACCTTTTTGCTGCCCGTCTGCCGGCCGTTGACCATCACCGGCAAGGTATCGCCGGTGTTGTTCCACATCGCGTGCATGCCGCACTCTGACTGTATCTTGCGACACGTCCACGTGCCCCTTTTGAACGCCTGGAATTGCGCTAGAAGAAATGCTTGCTTAGGCCTCAAGGTGCTCGATCAGCTCCTGATCTGTGGGATCGAACTTGACGCCAGCCGACAGCACCGGCCAATCCTTCTTCGACTTGCATGGGTTAATTCCAATTATATGGTACTCAATGTATGATCAATCGACTGTTTTAAGTGAATGATGAAAGATTTTGACAGATAAGTCGTACTCCAAATCTGAAGTCCAGAATACCCGAACACGCCATCGGGATTCTTGTGTCACCTCATGCGCAGCGTGTTGTCACATCAATTCAATGTGTGGACATGATGAATAATTTGACCATCGTATACTAGTACTGCTACTGTACTACTCCCTCCATTCCTAAATATTTGTCTTTTTAGAGATATCAAATGGACTACCACATACGGATGTATATAGACATATTTTAGAGTGTAGATTCACTCATTTTTCACCATATGTAGTCACTTGTTGAAATCTCTAGAAAGACAAATATTTAGGAACGGAGGGAGTACTTACTAGTCGTATTTAGTGTCACATTTTAACCATAGGTTTAACTAACAAGTATGCACTTGAAGCCTAAGTGATATATATATATATATACTGCACAGCATCTCCATCATCATTATTAGTACATCCTGCGCAGGTGAGTTAGGATGCACTTGATCCCAGAAAGGTATCTATCCTTCAAACCATAGGAGTGCTTAAAACTAACAACAATACATAATATCCAACAAAAGAGGGTCATGCTACAGTAGCAGAATACATGGCTCAATCTACATATCAGTACAAATCAAGTTGTGCATATTTGCTGTTGGCATGAACCACATCGATGCATGTCGGGTTTGCAAAAGCCATCCATCGCATGGAAGGTTGATGCCTTTCACACACTGAAGATTATCTGGCAACAAGCTGTGTCGACGAATCTCTGGATATGGTGATTCATGAAACCCATGGTATGATGTGTAAACACAGTCCCCCCTGGCGAATGGATGTTGCATAGCACGGTAATCATCGCCGGTGATATGATCGATGATTGGTTGGATGATCGGATAATTGGGGCTGAGGAACATGGTGGTTGCCGAGGCTGTAAACCCGCCTCCAGTTGAATACGCCTGGCCCAACGGAGCTGGGATCTTTCTCGAACATGAAGCAGCCATAGCCATCAATGTCACGAACGCCCCAACATTGTACTGCATGTGGTTTGATGAAATGGTTTGGTCAATTTGGTACGTGCAAATGAGCATCAAATGACCACCGTCAGCTGAACGAGTGATAAACCACCACCCATCGGCTGGTATGATTCCAGGTCCTGGAATCATGAAGGCCAGCGCATTTGCGTCTGCTGCAACAATTCAAATTGGAGACCAAGAGGACAAAAATAAACAATCATGTTCAGAGTATGTGTGGAATTAAGATTATTATAACAGTGACACATATCATAGACAGAGAATTGCAATGCCGTGGTCATAATCATACCCCAAGTTAAAATAAATAAGCCAATGGCTTTCATATTCTAGCAGTATATCATGGTTCAAACATCATGTAACAATGAGAGGAAAACAGATATGACAGGGCCTACTCATATTCTACCATAGCACTTACTACAGTTATCATATCAACTCTAAGCAATAACATGCGTTGTTATAAAAATCCTGGCAATGAGAGTAACATATAGCAATCATGAGGTTATACTCATAATATCTATTCTAACAATCATTAGATACCAATTGTTCTCATATCAAATCTAACAATAACATGTGTGGTCATAAAAATCTAGGAAATGAGAGGAACATATAGCAATGATGTGGTTATAGACATACTATATATTCTAAATTTGTAACAATGCACAGGCAGTCGTATTCTTAAGGTAAAGATGAGATGAGATAGAAAAATTACACGACGATAGATTCCACCAGTATAGGCAGCCAATCTGTGCGTCGACCGCATAAACGATGCCATCGTTCACTATAGTATTAGACAGAAGTGTTGGGTAAAGAGGACCGACGATGATCCATAACCATGTATGGAGACCGGATTCCAGATAGACTAATCCCATGTTGAACACGACAATGAGCTTGTAATCCATGTAGTCTTCTGATGGTGTGGGCACTTCGCAAATTACAACCTTCAACAAATAGAGGTCGAGCCAAAAGCTCGACGCGTCTCGTGCGTAGTAGGCAGGAGTGTCCGGCGAGCCGCGAGGCTCGATGGCGGTGGTATCCAAAGATGGAAGGGTGATCTCTCGCTGGGTGTAGATATCCACGAGACGCCACGGACTACCAGATTGGTGGATGAGGACGATCCAGTTGGCCTTCATGCCCGGCCAGTAGTGGACGCACATGAAGGATAGGTGGACGGGTAGTGGTAGCATGTCGAGGGGCATGACGGCAACCTCCGTAGGATCGTCAAGTCGGTGTCTAGGCCACCTGAGAGGATCGGGCATCAGCAAGCAGGGTGTCTTGAAAAGAGCCGGCCGGTTGCAGATGAGTAGACGGTATAAAGACACCGAGTATGCGGCCAGACGGACGGTGCTGAGTAGGTCCACACGATTACAGATCTGCTCCAAGAGAACATCGGGGAGGGAATTCCAATCGCGGCTCTGCGTGTCAGTCAGTTCTACCATTGGGGTTTTCGGTGCCTGCGAGCCAGCGGGGAAGTGGATTCGGGCGGGCGAGCGAAGAAGCTTCTCCTCGCGTGGCCGAGCAGTGAGCGGGGGGATATGGTACGCGCGAGCTACCAAGGAAGATAATGCGGGCGGGCGAGCAGTGAGCGGGGGGGAAATGGTGTGCGGCCGACGATGGGGAAGAGAGGAGGAAGAAGAAGAGAGGAGGAAGAAGAGTAGAACACGGGGAAGAAAGTGCATTAAATCTCAATTCTGCAACTACTACCAGGATATACCGTCCTTCGGAGTGTAAATAGTTACACCGATGACATGTGGGTCTACCACAAGAGGGCCCATATGTCAGTTAATGGAGGACAGAAGCGTGCTCTACTGGCAAACATGATGGCAGTACTGGGTAAGGCTGATTTAGTAACACCAACACGCTAGTTCAGCTTATTAATTAAGTGTCCCATCTGCTGCAGCGTGTATTGTCACTTCACTGCGAAGACTAGTTGAATAGTTCTCTCTGACCGAGATGGGGAATAATGGATCGCGAAGACTTCCTTTCTACATTATCCCTATGCCTCTACGCTCACTTCACTCATTTTGCTCTGTACGTAGTCACTTGTTGAAATCTCTAGAAAGACAAATATGGAATACTCCGTATTTGGGAACAGAGGGAGGATTTTTCTCCATATTTGGGAACAGAGGGAGTATCACCATATGGAGGGAACATAGGAAGCTTGAAATATGAACATGTCAATGGGAGGGAGTAAGCCCCATGGATGCATGCATGCATGCAACATGCAACACTCACACGTACACATGGACGCACGCAACACTCACGCACCCATGCGGCACACAGCACACGACGCAACACACACGCTCACGCTCAAATGCTCAACCTACTCCATACGTTCGTGAAAGACTGTACATTTAGAGATTTACACATTGACCAGGGCATAATTAACGTCAAAAAGTAGCAGACTTATGTGTGCATGCGACCATTGAGAGAAGAAGATTAAATGAAGGTCGTTGCATACTGTAATTAAGGATAGACATGTAGCCTATACCTAGAGCACAAGTTGGTGCATTAGTCAATCAATATCGATTTAGATTAAAGGCTAAATGCATTGGAAGTGTAGATGTACTACACTCTTTGTTTTTAGCTGATTTCTTTGCTCTGCCAACTGACAGGTGGGACCCCGAAACCAGGTGACAATTTAACCAGTCAACAACGTGCCACGTCGACTATGTGGCCGGTCAGTAGGGTGCAATACGGTGCTCTACGATGAGCTAGTGATCGTATAATCACCGCAAAACTATATATAGTGACCGTAAAGAGCGTATTGTTACATACGTTGACCGCGAGTGTATTTTTGTCGTTTCAAATTAAGCCATATTAACCGGAAAGGACGCAATATGGACTAGTACTAGTACTACTTTGATGTGTCCCGTCAACTCGCCGAACGAGGAGAAGCTTGCTTACTACGCCTCTCCCTCGCCCATGCGCGCGGTGGTTCGCAGGACGAGGAGAGGGTTTTGATTACAGTGCCCTCTCCCTCTCCCTCACTTTCGCCCTCACGGTGGACGTGCAGCAGTTCAACCGGTGTCAGATTGCTAGAAGAATAATGTGTACTGTAGTATCATCATTGTTGGAGCTTCCGAAGAGGCGAAGAGCCAAGTGCAAGGTTCACACGAGTACGAACTGTTGAACCTCCCGAAGAGGCAAAGAGCCAAGCGCAAGGTTTTATAGGAGTTTTCGTCCTAGTAGGAGCGTACTACCACTATAGCGAACGATGCTAATGTATGATGCCACCACGTCACGTATATCCAAAGCTGTGCCACCTTTTTTCTCAAAGAGCGTGTTGGAGCCCGTGCAACAACCACACAAGTTGCACGTACACATAACACATTTACTAGTAATAAATTCTAAAGGACAAATGCCAGCATGCCACACAAGTACATCTCCAATTCATGTGATAAATTGGTGCATGACTAGTGTACATATATTCACAGCGCTACCGTTCACAATTTACCGTACTCCACTTACACGTTATAGATGGGCTACATGTCCTCCTACAGGTTCCAGTCCAAGGTGTTCTTCATGGATGGCACGCTCCATAGCAGTGGGCAACGGGAATCATTGTTGCAGCTTTCTAGTCCGGTTCCACACAATGGAGACTCATCCAAGCTGAAGCAGCATAAATCAGGGATAGCGTGTCCCAGCATGCCGTTCATCCGGCGGTGCGCACTGAAGACACAACCATGCTTCATGAACGGCATGACTTCCGTGTCGTGCACGGAAGGTGGCATTCGCTTCACAATGGGGTAGTTGTCCCCAATGAAAAGCGAGTACTCTCCAAGAGTGTTCCTCGGCACCCACGTAGCATCATGGGGGTCAAACTCGACGCCGTTCATCTGGTACACGTGGCATCTCAGATCTAGACACATGGTGACATACATAGTCAAGGTCCATGCATAATAATGTTGTGCTCAAATATGGCGGTCAGTAATACTATGCAGAAAATAGTACTACTCCGGTATAGAGGAAGTAAAATAACCGGCTTATTATATATAGCCACTGTTGGCTACATGGATGAGATAGTAAGACATGGAAAAACAAAAATGGTGGCAGCTAGTGGGTTCAAGTCTTCAAGGGCCTAGCTAGCTATACGCGTCCTCCAAGGTAAAAAGTACTCCTACTAGTACATAAGTAGATTACTAGTACAACAATGAAAGAGAAGGTGAGAGGGTTAAAAAATGGAATACCTGGGTAGATGGTGACGGTCCGATCGTGGTAGATTGTGTGACCATGTTGCACATCAGTGGTACCACGGGTAACGACTGCTAAGATAGTTGATCCCAATATGCCAAAGTCAGCTACAAGGTTCCAGGTTAGACCGAATCGTAGATGCAAATGCACATCCAGGATCGGCGATCTTATTTTGATCACGGGATGACTGGTCCCTGCAAAATAATGGAGTACCGTTAGGGATGCAAATGATGGTTTGTGCATTCCATTTGTAATATCCCGTACCGTAGGATGGCAACTAGATGAAACAAGCCCCCTGGCTTGTCACCGCGAAGATGCGGCCTAGATGGCACACGACGTCTTCGAACGTGTAGGGGTACAAATCTGCCGCCGCCAACATGCGCCAGCCTCTGCCGTTACTGCCTCTTGCATTGATGGTAATCCTTATGTCGAACACCGCGATGAGATAGTAATCGTCGTAGCCGCGTCGCTTTGTTGGCGGGTCCGCAATTTCTATCTTCTTCAATCTCATGTAGGCATCATCATACGTATTCACGCCCAGCCAGTCCGGAAGGCCGATCCCAATGGTGGAGAAGGGGTCTACCGGAACGGCCGCACTGCTGTGGATGTTGTGCAAAATGATGGTGGTATCTGGACGGAGGTATGCAAGCCAAAATTTGTTGGCACCAACCCAGACCTATATATAAGACGGTGGGCAGCGGAGAAATTACGGGATGGAAATGGAATAACTAAGTACTACATGATCAAACTCCATTACTGACCTGCTCATCGGACAAATCCCACTACCTTTCAACGTCGGCAACTCTAGCGGAGTCAACGTGCAACCATGGACATGGAGCGGTGGAATGTTCGAATGATTTTCCCATGGAAGAAGCTTCTCCTCGAGGACCCATGGACGACCAACAAGCATGGCCTTTTCCCAAGCCTTTTTAAGCACCGTCTTGAAAAAGTTGGTGCAGGAAGCACCGAGTCTTGCGGCGGTGAGGACGTCGGAGCAGCGGACGATTTCTCCAAGAGGATCATCGTTCAAGGTCTCCCAGCCCCGACGAGGAGGAGAACCGCCTGGCGAATCCATGGGAGCAGCGACGAACTGCCTTCTCTTTGGGGGGAGGGGAACTGGCGAGGAGGAGATAAGAGCGTAGTAACCGCAGGTCCTCGTCCCTTCCAACTGTAGATCGTTCCTTAGCGATGGGGTGAGGCTATTATTTACTACTAGTACTAGAATTATGGGACGTTATGGGATTGCATTATACTCTAAATAATAGCACTAGTAAGAAATTTTTGGCACTAGCTAGTAGTTTTTGGCGTGGATTAAGAAATTTTGGGTATGTTTTTGCTATTTTTTGTACACACCAACTAGTGCCAAAAAACGTCTTACATTACGTGACAGAGGAGTACGTTCTCGTACTATAGCAGTACTAGTACTACTTTCTCAACTAGTAGTGCGAGGGTACTACTAGTGCTATGTACTGTACTTCTAGTATAGTGCACCAGTTTTGAACTCTTGAATCTCAGGCCCAAGGAGCTACAGTTGGAAGTGGAGGGTACTACTGTTCTCTAGAACCATCGATGTACTATCAATACAGGGAAAGTACACCTGCATAGTGGCCTAGTGGGTACTCTTGGTGCTCTATTCAGCCGCTCCTCTCACGTAGCTGGCCTACTCAGCCGCTCCTCTCACGCACACACTAGCAGCATGTTTATCAGCGACGGTTACTGTGGGGGCAGAACTTTTGAGTTATTTGATACAGCGAGACTAGGCTTTTCGCTTCCATTTGTGGAGGTGTAATGGATCTCATCGAACTTTGTTAGTAGTTCCTTCTTTATGAATGAGATGAAGCAAAGCTTTTGCCTCCGTTTCAAAAGAAGCACGTCAAGAGGAATTTCTTTTATAGTAGAGCCGATAATGGAGTGAAGTCCATGCGTGCAACGCCACAAGCTATAGAGTAGTAGTAGAGCACTTTACATACAGAGCCATATTGCACAATTCCCAATGCCCCGCCAGGCTTTTCCGGCTCCTCGGGCTTAATTGGGAGGCGCTAGTTTAAATATGCTACTAGCTGATGAGGAAGCTGCAAGCGAGGTGCGGCTAGGGCGAGCGCGTGAGCCACGAGATGCTGGGAAGGAAAACCCGTTCACGTGGCTAGGCTATCCAATGCACCCAGATTGTGGTGCCGCACGCCCGTTTGACTTCAAAACTCAAACTACCCATGTAAAATATTGGCTCACAGCGAAGTTACTATTTAAAAAAAAATACCGCCATGCGTTCGGCCGGGATTGAACCCACAAAATGAGGTATACACTCCCGCGACCAGTAGTAGTACTCGTTGGAGTACAACGCAACCTAGAATCGCCTTTTGTCGCTAGTAGTACATTGTTCCTTAGGCTGGCCATAGTGGGGGTAACATAAGTGGTAACATGCACTTGGGACTAGCAAACATGCTTATGTGGCACATAACTAAAGAAGAGAGAGAGTGTGTTAGAGTAACATAGGTAGATACCGTATCATGTTAAATGCTATGCTACTTTGTGTCATGCATGGCAATAAATATGATCATCTATGATACTAGTTTATGATACTATGCACTATGGAGGTAGTATCATACACTAGTATCATACACATGTTACTAGCATATGATACTCCCCACTATGAGTAGCCTTACAAGAAACCCCTAATAATGCAAGAAACCACTAATAATGCCAAGAAACTACTACCACTTGCATACGTGGCAGACTTAAGATAAGACTACCTTATCAACCATTGTACATGCTCTTACCAACCAGCCCTACCAAGAAACGACTACTCTACAAAGTGCCGTTGTAGGCACATTTCAACCCGTGGCCCTGTTTGGATACATTTGTTGTCAATCTAACCCTGCCATCCAAACACCACTTTGGTTAGAGTTAGTTCAGGTTTAGAATCTAACCTCTGACTTAGAATATCCAAACAGGGCCCATGTCGCCCATTAAGTCAACGCCTTCTTTTCGACCGGGCGTTATGACTTATGGGACCTACATGTCAGTTTGCACAAAAATCCCCGAGTGACCTCCTACCTCCGGCCCGTCCACCTAGTCATCCTCGGCCATGGGACGCAGCTACCGCTGCTGGCAAAAGGCGAGGTCAAAACTGCCGGCGGTGCAGAGCCCATCTTGCAGCAGCCCGGATGCCAGCTCCTTCCGGCGCTCGCGACCGCTTGCTAGCCAAGATAGCTCCGTCCAGCTGCTTGTCTGCAAGGTTTGCTAGCTAGATTGGCACGACGACGCGACGGCTTGCTCGCGCGCGCCGCGCTAAGGCCAGCCATCTAGCTCGAGCGAAGGCCAGCGTGGCGGCTTGCTCGCTCGTGAGTCACGCTCGGGCCAGCCTGCCAACCCGTGCGGAGGCCAGCGCGGCGTCCGGCCCGTCCGGCAGAGCGGCGGCCAACTCGCTCATCACTGGCGCCACCGACGAACATGCATCAGTACTATTTGAAGTAATGTTCAGGAAAAATAATGATTTGAGGGGGAATAACAGGATAGAAGGTAAGATGTGGGTCCCTCGTGTCAACGGTCAAACAAAATGTGTTGGTTTAAGCTGCCTCGTCAGCAGGGACGTGTGGGCCAACCCTGTCATAAATGGGTTTAAACTAACTTAATCGGTAGGTAGTAGTTTTTGGCGTGGATTAAGAAATTTTGGGTATGTTTTTGCTATTTTTTGTACAATGGATTCTTCCTAGGGCTGGTTGAAAGTGGTAGTTTTTTGTTGAATACACTACATATTGTAAGTAGGAGTGAAAGTTAAGCTTTGGAACCCAATAAGCAAGGCTAGTTACATAGTGCATATGTGTACATGATTGAAAGTAAATATCAACCATGAGTGACTAATATCTTGATGGAAAACTTGAAACTATGGAATACTAGGGAATTTTTTTGCATGGTTGGAAATACTAGCAATGTTCATGTGCGTTGCAATGAATCATAATTAGAATAATACCTATTCACAAACTTGATACAAAACACTCTAACTTTGATATACATATATCACTAGAGATATATTATGTTTCAATTAGAATATATTCCTTGGGCTGTTTTGGTGAGGTCAGGGAGGGATGTGGTTGGTTTTAAGATACTAATTATGGATTTTTCTGCAAATTGGTAGACAAGTGGGATGTTTGTGAGAAAAGGCAACAACTTACCTCATAGTCGTTAGATGTATATCTAATGGTCACAAACGATGGATGGCAGACAAACCATCATCACCAACTTAGTCTTCTGTAGGAGTACTAGCAAGATCCGTGCATTGCACGGAACATCAAGATGCATTTTTTTTTATAAAAACACTCGTTGTGATTGACCCATGCGGGAGTAATCCCATGTGTAAAAACTAATGATATCTCGAGAAATAGGAGATAAGGTGAAGAGGAGTGGGGCGTGGTGGTGATTGGTGGTCGGACTGAGCGGAGGCATGGGGATTGTTGACGCCGGCAGCGGCCACCAGGCCAGTTTGTTCTAGAGGCTTCCTTTCTTAATTGCTCAACAATGAGGTTGTTGGAGATAAGTATGAACAAGGGAAGGCCTTGTCTGCAAATGTGGAGAGGGGTGCGGGTATCTTTTAGTTTAATTTCCATCAGTCGGATATAGATCAGACGGTCTATATTGCAAGATGGCACGTGTACCATCATCACCAACTTGGTTTTTTATAAGAGAAGAAATATAAGTATGGATATACAAACGTATTATCGGTACTTGTTTCCGTAAACTAGCATCTACATTCTATTCAACGCCTCAGCATGTGAGGCTACAATGCCTTCTCGACTGTGTAAAACAAAGGTTTTCCCGTCGCCGATAAGGAGGGGGTGACGGCGGCGCGCTTTTTGGCTTGCTCTAGTCCTAGTAGTCATACTAGGTGGTCTAAGCACGTGTATATTTATTCTTTTTCATGTCTCGTGTTTGCTGTACTGCCACGACTGTTGATGAATAGACGGTAAGTTATTCACGGGGAAACCCTTGTTCAGCGTGTTTGCGAGAGAGAGAGAGACAGTGTGCGTGTGTGATATGTCTAGAGACTGAGGCAATGATAACAGATTCTTTGTGTATATGTGTGTGGAGGATAGAGAGAGACATGTACATGGGGCTTTGTGTTGTGTAACGTGGAGACACATATACATAATTAGAGAGTGAGTGTGCGAGATACACATGCGGACATGGGAAGAGATGAGGATCCAAATTAATGGGTGTTTGTGCGTGTCTGTGTGTTTTTGTGCACGCGTTTGTGTGTGAGAGGGAGTGTGTGTATGTGGAGTAGAGAGACCGCTAATGATGTAAACCTATTATAAGGGAAGGGGGAATGGTGTGACATGTGTAGTAGCGGGATAGCATGGGTGCGGGAGGGGGGAGCATACTATTTGGAAGAGAAATCAATTTTGTATGGGAGAGGGGTGTGAGAGCGAGCGAGCGAGAGAGAGAGAGAGCTAGCGATGGAGAGAGAGAGAGGAA
This sequence comes from Triticum urartu, assembly GCF_003073215.2. Taxonomy (NCBI): domain Eukaryota; kingdom Viridiplantae; phylum Streptophyta; class Magnoliopsida; order Poales; family Poaceae; genus Triticum; species Triticum urartu. The sequence continues at coordinate 219,950,703 of NC_053025.1, forward strand.
GAGAGGGGGCGAGAGAGGGGGGCGTTTGTGTCCATAAATGGCGTATAGATAGGGAGAACATGTTGATGTTGTTTGAAATTGGCCTATGTACAGAGACGCAAGGGAAGCGAGTCATCGTGTGTGTGATAGGGACTTCATGAGAGATCTAGAATAGATGGTGTAGAGAACAATGTGCGAGATCGAGAACAATGATACATTAGGGAGCTATGGAAAGAGTCACGACATATATGTATACATGGAGGAGCTGGGGCCGGTCCGCATGTGGGAGATATAGAAAGAGGAGAGTGGTGCACAAGGAGACAAAGTGTGCTTGTTTTGCAGTAGGGGTGGTGTGTGAGGTGAGTGTGCAAGAACCACATAACTAGGGAGATAGACGTTTGGGGGCGACGTTTTGTGTGTATGGGAAAGATACACTCTACATAGTGCGTGTGCTTGGGAAAGAGAGATGCCGGGAGACCTAGCTAGAGAGTGGGGGAAGAGATGTGTGCATGCCCAAGAGATAAAGTGATATACATCTATATTGGGGTCCGAATTTTAGAAGAGAGAGGGGTGTTAATGTGCTCGTGTGTTGGTGTTTGGGGGAGAGAACGACTTCTCTGTGTGTGTGGAGGGGGGTGGGCGACGAGGGGGGGGTGCTTCAGATAAGAGGGATGTGTCTATATTTGAGGGACTTTAGCGTAATAGAGGTATACATGGTCAATAGTGTGTGCACTCAAGGTTGATCAATTTGTTTCACAGTTTGGACTATGAGATAAGGATACTTTTGAACATGCGTGATATACTTTAATGTACCAGTATTACAAACCTAAGATTGGAATTTTGGAATTCGACTCCATCATTAGCTTTTGTAATTCATTTAAACGGAGGTACATTTTTACGCCGGGATTTCATGATTTCAAATTCATATATCAAACCTAGAGATATACACATACAGGCATGTTCAAACTTTATAATCATCCACTTTATTCATACACATACACATTTTTGCTTATGTCATCATATTTAGGATAAACACATTTGGAATTTCATTTGAATTGGACCATATGATGGTATTTTCTTGTAGTAGCTCAATGATTCATATTTGAATTGAATGGACAATCTAAGTTTCGAGTTGGAGACATTGATTTTCAAAACTTGCACTTTTTTTGCGTGCAAAACAAACAAATTCTCGGCCATGATATCATAGTCGGCTGTACAAGAGTAGAATATAATTTCAGGCGCCAAAAGCTTTCAAACTTCCTGCTCAAATCGAAATATCTCGCACTCGAAAGTTTAGCCCTGCGATATTCCTGTTTTACCCCTGCCACATGAACAGAAAAGGGCTGCTTTGGTAACTCCATGGTTTTCCCCTCTTTGCCCCCAACATTCTTCCCCAGAGCCCCCCCCCCTCCCCCCCCCCCCCCCCCCCCCCCCCCCCGCAAGCCCCCGAATCTAGTCCTCCGCTACAGTGGTGGACCTCACACCCTGATGAATCTACCTTCCGCACCTTGGAACCCCCAACTGCCAACTCACCACTTCACCGGAGCCGCTTCAGCGACTGGCTTGTACACCGCTCCAGATCTCCTTGACCGCCATCATGGTCCACCGCACCGGATCTGCTTAACCGGTGCCCTCGTCCACCATAGTGTAGGCCCTTCACTGACTCCCTCGTCCGTCCCTTCGCTGGCCCTTCATACAAGCCCTCATCCGCCGCAACAGATCCGCCTCACCGAAAGCACTGTACAACACGCCCGCCGAAGCCTCCATCCACTCCACCGGACCCACTCCACTGTGACACCCCCGATTCAATCATACACACAAACGTGTATGATCAAGATCAGGGACTCACGGGAAGATATCACAACACAACTCTACAAATAAAATAAGTCATACAAGCATCATATTACAAGCCAGGGGCCTCGAGGGCTCGAATACAAGAGCCCGATCATAGACGAGTCAGCGGAAGCAACAATATCTGAGTACAGACATAAGTTAAACAAGTCTGCCTTAAGAAGGCTAGCACAAATTGGGATACAGATCGAAAGAGGCGCATGCCTCCTGCCTGGGATCCTCCTAAACTACTCCTGGTCGCCGTCAGTGGGCTGCACGTAGTAGTAGGCACCTCCCGAGTAGTAGTAGTCGTCATCGACGGTGGCTTCTGGCTCCTGGGCTCCAACATCTGGTTGCGACAACCAGGTAGAAGGGAAAGGGGGAAAAGAGGGAGAAAGCAACTGTGAGTACTCATCCAAAGTACTCGCAAGCAAGGAGCTACACTACATATGCATGGGTATATGTGTAAAGGGCCATATCGGTGGACTGAACTGCAGAATGCCAGAATAAGAGGGGGATAGCTAATCCTGTCGAAGACTACGCTTCTGGCAGCCTCCGTCTTGCAGCATGTAGAAGAGAGTAGACTGAAGTCCTCCAAGTAGCATCGCATAGCATAACCCTACCCGGTGATCCTCTCCTCGTCGCCCTGTTAGAGAGCGACCACCGGGTTGTATCTGGCACTTGGAAGGGTGTGTTTTATTAAGTATCTGAATCTAGTTGTCATAAGGTCAAGGTACAACTCCAAGTCGTCCTGTTACAGAAGATCACGGCTATTCGAATAGATTAACTTCCCTACAGGGGTGCACCACATAACCCAACACGCTCGATCCCATTTGGCCGAACACACTTTCCTGGGTCATGCCCGGCCTCGGAAGATCAACACGTCATAGCCCTACCTAGGCACAACAGAGAGGTCAGCACGCCGGTCTAAATCCTATGGCGCAGGGGTCTGGGCCCATCGCCCATTGCACACCTGCACGTTGCGAGGGTGGCCGGAAGCAGACCTAGCCTAGCAGGCGTTCCAGTCCAGTCCGGCGCGCACCGCTCAGTCGCTGATGTCACGAAGGCTTCGGCTGATACCACGACGTCGAGTGCCCATAACTGTCCCCGCGTAGATGGTTAGTGCGTATAGGCCAGTGGCCATACTCAGCTCAAATACCAAGATCTCGTTAAACGTTTTATCTTGAAATAACCGCGAGCGCCGACCAGGGCCAGGCCCACCTCTCTCCTAGGTGGCCACAACCTGCCCTGTCGCTTCGCCACAAAGATCCACACAGAGGGCCGTTGGGACAAAGGTCCTTTCAGCCCCCAATCCGTGAATCACTCGCGGGTGCTCCACAAGCCGACCCGTCTTTAGTCACCACATGTATCATGTATAAAGTATATAGTATATACCCGTGATCACCTCCCGAGTGATCACGGCCGGATAGTATACATGGAAGATGGACAAGAATGTAGGGCCACTAATGATAAACTAGCATCCTATACTGAGCATTAGGATTGCAGGTAAAGGTAACAACAGTAGTAGCAAGGACAGGCTATGCATCAGGATAGGATTAACGGAAAGCAGTAACATGCTACACTACTCTAATTCAAGCAGTATAGAGGAGAGTAGGCGATATCTGGTGATCAAGGGGGGGGGGCTTGCCTGGTTGCTCTGGCAAGAGAGAGGGGTCGTCAACACCGTAGTCGTACTGGGTAGCAGCGGCGTCAGTCTCGGTGTCTAGCGAGAGAAGAGGGGGAAGAAACAATAAATAGTAAGCAAACAGATGCATAGCGATGCATGACATGACAAGTATCAGTGCTAGGGTTGCCCTAATGCGGTACGAGGTGGTACCGGTGAAGGGGGAAAAACATCCGGGAAAGTATTCCCGGTGTTTCGCGTTTTCGGATAGATGAACCGGAGGGGGAAAGTTGCGTGTTTGCTAGGCTAGGGATGAGTGGCGGACGAACGGGCTGTGTGTGAGGATTCGTCTCGTCGTTCTGAGCAACTTTCATGTACAAAGTTTTTTCATCCGAGCTACGGTTTATTATATACAATTTTTCAAAGTTTTAATAATATTCTGAAATTTAATATTAAATCTAAATAAGACAGAATATACCTATTGTACCCACTAGCATCTAGCCCTAGTGGATGACAAGTGGGGGCCATGGGTCTAGTCAGCATGCACAGTCATCAGTTGACCAATCAACATTGACTGGTCAACAGGGTCAGCGGGTCCCACATGTGATAGGCTAGGGGTTAGTTAAACTAGTCAGGTAGGTTATTTAGCAGGTTAATTAACTTAATTAATTAATCACTTTCAATCCCTTTTTATTTTCTTTTTCGTTTCTTTTCATGGTGCGGGCCCCACGGGTCAGCGGCCCATGAGGCCAACCGGGGCGGGCGCTATCGGGCATGGTCGCCGTGCGTGGGTGCCGGACCCGGGCGGCGCGGTGCAGCACCGCGGGGCAGAGGCCGAGCCCCGGGGGCGTGCGGGCGCCGGGCGCCGTGTGGCGGAGGGTGCAGTGGGGCGCGGAGGCGAAGCAGGGGGTGCCCGCGGTGGCTCGGCAAAGGTGGGGCGGCGAGCAGGAAGCAGCGGGGCTGCAGAGGCGGGAGGCGCGAGCGGCAGGGAGCATGCGAGAGGAGGCGCGGCCGAAGCAGCAAGCCGCAGCAGCGAGTGCGGGACGCAGCGGGGGGAGCAGGCCGGGCGTGCACATAGGGCAGGGTCAGGGACAGCAGGGGTGGCGGGCGCCCGCAGCGACGGGCGCAGCTGCGGCGCGGGTCGCGGGCGCAGCGCGTGTAGGCGCAGTGTACGGGCGCGGGCGGGACAGGGCCGCGGTGAGCGCGACGAGCGCGAGCTTGCGAGCGCGGGCGGAGGCAAGGACACCGAGAAGGGCCACGGCGTGGTCGCGGTGAGCGCGGGGCGAGGGGGAGAGGAGGCCGGGGGCCTCACCGGCGTTTGCTGAGAAGAGGGCGGCGAGGCTCGGGGGCGACCCGTGGGGAGGAGGATGGGGAAGCAATGACAACGGTGATGGCGAAGAGGATGGTGGCGCCGGGGACGGCTTCGGGCGACAGGTGGCGGTGCCAGGGGCGTCGGGGGCGATGGGGATGTGCGCCGGGGCAGCGTCGGGCGGCTTCAGGTCTTCGCCCCGATCTCGATCCAGATCGGGGGAGACAACGAGCTAGTAGGGAACGTGGGCTAGGGTTCGATGGGGGTGTGAGGGGATAAGGGAGGCGGAATGGGCCAGCCAGGTGGGCCTGGTAGCCTAGCTGTGTCGAACGGCCAGGGAGGGTCTTTCCTCTCTTTTTCCTTTTGTGTTTATTTTCTTTTCTGTTTTTATATTTCAGAATTTAATTATTTTAGTGTTATTAAAAGGGAAAACTTTGTTTTTGCCACTCTATCTTTTGCCAATTTTGCTTATGCCACTCTTGAGTTTGACATCTCACTTTTGTCACTCTTAACTTTTGACAATACATCACAAATGCCATTCCATGGCAAAAACGATAATTTTTCATTTCACTTTTGCCACTGTTAGCTTTTGACAACGTATCACAATTGCCACTATGAAAATTTTGCTTTTGCCACGGAATGACAAAAGTGATACATTGTCAAAAGCTAAGAGTGGCAAAAGTGATATGTCAAATTCTAGAGTGACATAAGCAAAATTGGCAAAAGTTAGAGTGGCAAAAACAAAGTTTTCCCTTATTAAAATACATATTTAGCACCTAGATTGGCATATCAATTTAGTCCACTGCGATAGAAGGTTTAGGTCCCAATTAAATTAGTTTAATATTTTATTAACTATAAAAGGTATTTAAATAATTGTTTTCCCATTGTTTCTATTATCTTAGTTGCATTTAAATATTCTATAAATTGTGGTTTCTCCACCATAATTCCCTATGAATTATTAGACTCATTTAGAACATTTTAGTTTTTATTTTTGAAAAACTTTTGATGTTTACCTGATTTTGAATTTGAACTCGAACCAGTTTCGACCTAACGCGAGATTAGCCAGAGTAATCGAAGTGACGTGGCATCATTGGCAGAGAATTACTGTAGCTTAATTATCCGAGCATCACATCTACGGACGCCATATTCAACTCCACCAGTCCTGCTTTACCGATGCCGCAACCTCATCGGGTTATTTCGATATGTACTCCTTCGGTTTTTATCTTTATCGTGCAACTGTTCACTTACCACAGATGAGCTTTCTTATATGTCGATAGGCGCCGCAACCATAGCACCGGAGCCGCTTAAGCGACGGCGATAGCCGGCCCAAACTCAACCGCAACATGAGCACCATCAACGATCCTTAGCTATCAAGTATGCCAACAATACCCATACGCCGCCGAGAATCAGATACTATTATCCAACGGCCGGCGCCTACGTTCACTTTCTTAGCATAAGCACCGCACCTTTGAATTTCTTCAGGGCATCATTCAGTTTTTCATGAGACGTGTTATTTTTCTTGCACCTGTAGGGCCATACTTCTGGCAGTGAACATGTTACATGTGCTAAATTACATACCAGTGCACATATACTTAATGTGCTTTAGTTTTGTCCTAAGTCCTACTGTACTTCCTAGATATCACTGCCTACTATTTTACTTCTTGCATGCTATATTTATGATAATGGTGTTGTTCTGATGTCACCTGTTGGTTCCATCAGACTGCTTCATGTTCTCTATGCTTAATTACACATCAACAAACTAGCATGTGGTTCCGCTGGTTTTTGTTCGTTTTACCCTACATTTTCTGATGCTAGCTATTACATCACTGCTACGAGCCTCTGTTCATTACTTTTTTGTGTGTTCTTGATCTTCCCAAGTTGCATGACTAATTTGATGCTTCTATTAATTATGGAGTTGCCAACCCCATCAAGCAAAATATTTGTTCTTTTGGGGCTGGCACCTCGAACAAGCATAAAAATAGAGGGAAGCAGATATATTGTCGTGTATGCACACACCCTTCTTTCATTAGTTTAGATGAACCATTGATGATCAATTTGAACCAGTGCATGCGATTAAAATTAATTTTATCTAAATAGAGGGTGCAGAATAAACTACAATAAGTAGATTTGCAACCACGGGATGCTGACGATATCTTCAAAGAACATTGCAACACAGCAAGGCTTCACAACAACATATGGTAAGCCAGTGTGTTTTAGTACATGTGAAATGTAATGTGTGTGGGCTACTTTCTTGGCTTGTGCCCTCAACCTGTAATCCTACAGAATAACAAATAGTTCAGTTGTCTGCTTTGCTGTATTGCTTGATTCGAATGCTTGTTTATTAATTTGTTACGCTATACCTAAGTTGGCCAACAATGTCAGCAGTGCCTGCTGTACTATCGTAAAGAAATGCATGCCTAGTTCATTTGAGTCCTTAACTTTTCCTCTGAACTTCATCACAAGACTATCTTCGTAGTTTATATGAGGCCACGCTGTTAAGTGCTTTCTCAGATTATTTCAACTGCTTAGATGCCTTGGCAACTTAAATATAGCGGTGGTACACTCCCTTTCAACTAGGGATGTCAACTGGGTCCCGTTTAATCCCGATTAAAGTCCACTAGTGGTATGATAGTCCAAAAGAGTTTTTGTTTTTTGAGGAAAATGAACCAGGGAGCTAGAAAAAACTAATTAGATGGGACTGGCGGATGTCGTTTATTTGCCACTTACACCCCTAGTTTCATCTTACCATTTTAATTTCTTTTCGGCTGATGCTGCTTCGAACCATTTAAATATAGATTGCCATGCTTGGCAATAATTCGTATGTCGTTTACCATGTAAGCTTACTGCCTGGATCATGCGATAACTATCTCTTACTTATGTCCAGCGGAAACCTTTCAGGATGCCGTTCACACTAGGACACAATGTACAACCCCAGAATCTATTTGTGGAAGCAGTGCGCCATCCATGTTACCAGATGGTAGCAGTTCAGAGGCAACACCGCCGGAGAGCAGTCTGAGCACATATATTATAGTTCTTGAGGCTCTACTAGAGGCAGAAAGAGATGGTGAAGCTGGAAATTATGCAATTAGCTGCACGCATTATGCAAGCAACCCAAGAATTGGAGGAAGTAAGAATGTTGCATTTGAAGACGGAGGAGGTCCTGCTGCTTCTGCTATCTGAAGCCCAGGGTAATCCCAGTTCTTCATAAGATAGCAGTTGAAATTGTCATTAGATTATTGTACTTGCATGTTGTGTCATGTCTCTGAATGGATTATGTTGTAAGACCCCCTATGTTGTCCATGTGTTGTAATGATCCGAATTTTTTAGGCGAGGTAATCCTCAGTACTTGTATGATTGACATAAGGTGAAATGTTTTTCGTGTGAGCATATTGTATTGGATGAAATAACTGTTTGACTCAAAGTGTATCCAACCTAATGAATTCGAAGATCACGACATTTCTAAATCATAATCATATATAAAGGTGGAATAAATCTTTGTTGTGGTTTTGAAGAAATAAATAACAAAGCGTAGAATTATCTGTGGATATTCGTAATCGAATAAAAATTGGATTTGGATTTAGTTGCCAGGGCCCAGGGCAAACGTGAATGCTAATTCTCCCAGGTTTTGAATGAAGCGGCTAAACACCCACTATCATTTGTGGGCTGCCCGAAGCAAGTGTTTAAGAGATGGAAATTACTGTGTACCCCTAACACTTGACATCCTTATCGACCGGATTTACACTGCTGTCGATAGGGGTAGACTAATAACTTCAATCAGACATGACACGACGGCCTCTGAGCCCATTCAGACACGGTGGGCGCCAAACATGGGCGGCAAAACACACTTGATTCAAGCTCGTCCGAAAGACATGTGTCTCTCCCTCCATTTCCCCACTCATCCACGGTGGGCAGCAAAACAAACTCTCCTCGCCCGAAATCGATGTAGGCTAATATTTTAAATAGGGGCAGATGTGTTACTTCCCTCAGACGTGACACAACCGCCCTACATGTCAACCCCTTTCATACACCGTGGGTGCCAACCGTGGGCGGCAAAACACCCTCTCCTCGCCCGAAATCGTTACCGGCAAATATTTGGGAGATGCGAGATTACCGTCCTATCCCCAACCGACGTGATGTCCGAAATTTTAAACAAGGCATAAGTTCGTAACTTTCCCACATTTCAGACAAGCGCGTACCAAAGTTTGAGATCCCCCTCCTCTCCCTCCATTTCCCCATTCATACACCGTCGGCGCCACGACAACCTACCCACTGTGGCTAGCCTCCTCTGTCCGCCACCCCATCCTCCAGCTTGCCGGAGCCGCTACCCCTACCCCGTTGTCCACTGCAAGAGATGGACGTCTCTCATCCACGGCGCCGGACCAGGATCCTTTCATCACGTCATCTCGCTTCATCGGCGCCGTCGTCCACTTTGTCGTTGCCGCTCCTACGACCGGCTCGTCCACGGCAACATGATTTATCCCCCAACCCGGCCGTCTGCCATCTAAAGTCTTCTTCCCCGCCGCCGACAACCATCGCACCCACAGCACCCTCAATATATCAGCAGGGGCCTACACGGCGTCGCAAGAGAGGTGGTACTCTTCCATATGTGCTTAGGTTATTGATCTCACCCAGAAAATAGATCTTAACTTGTTTACTGTACTTTTCTTATCCGTACCAAATCGTAGTGGCTAGTTGAATGCAAACATTGGTTGCGAAGTAGCTTTGTCCGGTTTGCACCTTCAGATCCGCCATGTCACGGTCACTATACTCGTAAAGCTTATGGTTTCCCCCCTTTATATTCACTACCATCGTCGTAGGTGCTTCCCTGCTTCATGTCATGCTAGCACTGCTCCTCAAGACCTCAACACATCAAGCGAAACAACATGCCACTCATAATTCCAAAGCTTACATGTTGAAATACGAATCTGATATGATGTTCATATTACTAAAACAGAGAATGTTTAATTGGTCACCTAATGTTCCTATATTCGTTTCGAAAAGCATGTGCGCCACTCACTAGTCCAGCTAGTTCCACTTTCCTGATTTTACTCTTTATTCTTAGGGTTTTCCCCTTTTATCTACTCTACTATGATCTATGTAGGTGCTTTCTGTCATACTAGCATTACTCCACCCTTCAAGCTAAACAACACAACACTCAAAATTCCAAAGCTTAGTTGTTCAAATATGATTGTGATATGATACTGCTATTAGTTAATAGACACATTTAATTGGTTAGCTAAAGGTCCCACTTGAATTTCCAAATGCATGTCGTGACATATAGAGAGACATCAGAATTGCATTTCTTTGTCACTTGTTGACTGTACTTTCTTGTTCATACCAAATCTTAGTTGTTATTTGAAAGCAAATATCGGTTGCTAACTACCCTTTGCATGGTTTGCAGCTTCAGATCTGCCATCCCACTACCATGGTCAACACTATACTCATCATGCTTACGGTTTCCCCATTTTATGATGACCACGATCAGCCTACGTGGTTCATGTCATAATAGCACTGCTCCACCCATCGAGCTAAACAAGCTTAGTTGTACAAATTCAAATATGATATTATGCTGATATTAGTAAAACTAAGAGATGTTTAATTGGTCAACTAAATGTTCCTACTTTAGTTTCGAAATGCATGTGAGCCACATATGGAGAGACCGGAAGGAATAGTATTTCTCTGTGTGTCGTGGAGTTGTCACGGAAGATGTCCTAGTGTGAGGACTTAGTCGTGATGCCAACACATCTATGTGGTAGCTTGAGAGGGGTTGAGCAGAATCGAGAGACGCAACGCAAGACCAGGGTTTAGACAGCTTCGGGCCCCGGGAAACATCATCCGGTAACAACCCTACGTGCTGTTTGAGGCTATGTCTCATTATGATCATGAGGAAGTCACCGTAAACCGGCTCTCCTAGTTAACCCTAACCCTTTAAGATTGTTTCCTCTTACTAGCCCCTCTTTGGGGAGCCCTGCCCCTCATTATATATGTTGAAGGGGCGGGTTACATGTAGAGTCCAACTCGGACTTAAGACTTAACTATTATGACTTCTCTTCTCGGGCTTCATAACGTCTCGGGCTTCATAACTCCTGGCAACCCAGTTACCACTGCCTGCCGGGAGTTAACTGGTGCCGGTTTAAGATGGCCTGCCGGTTTATGATTGTCTGCTGAGTTATCATCTGACTCAACTCCTGTCTTAACTGTCAGCCGGTTTAACAACCGACCGGTTTACCGTCTGGGTTAACTGCCTATTTTACCTGTCTGTCTTAACTATCAGCCGGTTTAACAACCTGCCGGTTTACCGTCTGACTTAATACAAACCGGTTTACCACCTGCCTTAACACCTGCCGGTTTACCACCTGCTTTAACACCTGCCGGTTTACTAAGTCCCAACCGGGTTATAACTCCGACTGGATCATACCGCGGGGTATATCCCCGACATTAGCCCCCAGTTTAATTTGGATTTATCCATGTTAAACTGATCCTGGTCATCCTTAAGTCCTTGTCACTTCCTTCTTCTATAAAATCCGAGTCAATGGGCCAGCTTCATAATCAATTTGCTGACATTGGTTTGTCACAAAGAGATATTGTGAAGAATGACTCTTTTGACTTCAGCTTCCAATGCTTAACAAAAATATTGGCCTTTGAAATACTCATTTGATCTTCAGCCGGTTTAAGAATGTAGAACTTGTCGGTTTAAGAATGTAAAACTTTACTGGTTTACCATTGCCAAAATTGTCGGTTTAAGAATATTGATGGAACCAGATCAGAACTGTTTGTTAACATCAGTTTTGAAAATATACCTCTTATATGCCTATCACTTGTAGCCCCCAAGTCTTAAGAAGGTAGCATAGCAACATCTTAAGACTTGCTTCAATATGAATGTCACAAGCTTGGAGAAATCCAAGTTGATCATCTCAATCACCAGTCAGAACTGAGTATTCCACATATATAGCCCCCAAGTACCGGGTGGTCATTCCTGCAGCAACCTGGGACTTGAAATTGCCTTATGCTCATAAAAACTTCAACCAGTGTAGCCCCCAAGGGCCGGGTTATTATGCGATAATGAGCAGGGACTTTGTAAATATGATCATGTAAACTTGAGCAGCAATGTGTAGCCCCCAAAGGCCGTCTCAATAATATAATATTGAGCTGGGACTTGATATATTCTTCAATGAAATAACATCATATGATGTAACCCCCATCGTGGGGCTTGAATCCACGTCCACAAGGTTAAGAGCCTTGTGCTTTACCACCTGAGCAGTGGACCCTTCAATATAATGGATTAAAATCTTTGTACCTTGAATTGTTGACAGGAGCAATTGGTAGCCCCCAAGGGCCGGCTCATTACGATGTGATGAGTCGGGTCTTCAACAAGTGAGCAAACAATGACTTTGCATTAGCCCCCAAGTGTCATTGTGCATGCTTGCAGCGACATGAGACTTGTGTATTTGATGTAATCCCAACTTGAATAATGTAGCCCCCAAGTGCCGGGTCGGAAGCCTGCAGCGACTCGGGACTATTCCTTCAAGTGTAGAATAAATCATATCCATTGATAATATGATAGTCATTGCGCTAAAGCGACTTTGAAAACCTTAATCATAATACTAGTTATTGATAACCATAATAAAATCCAGCGTATTGGCTATTAAAGATTTTGAAGAATATAACCCGGCTTGAAAACCGATTCCTGCCGTATAAGCCGGTATATCCATGCACATATGATACATGCTATGATGATGTAATGATGATGTATGATGTAATATATGATGATGTATATGTATGATCAAGAGGGTTTAAGCTATGGTTCGGATAGGACCAGAGCCCCCATGTAGTCATAATTATGGCATTGCGCCGATCAAGAGGTGTAGCTATGGTTCGAATACGACCAAGCCCCCAAGTGATTTCCCTAGTGCCCTTATGCTTATCAAGAGGTGTAACTATGGTTCGAACCCATAGCCCCAAGTGATTTCCTTGGTGGCCTTATGCCTATCAAGAGGTGTAGCTATGGTTCGGATACGACCAAGCCCCCAAGTGATTTCCCTGGTGCCCTTATGCTGATCAAGAGGGTATAAGCTATGATTCGGATACGACCAGAGCCCCCAAGTGATTTCCCTGGTGGCTTTAAGCCTATCAAGAGGTGTGACTATGGTTCAAACATAGCCCCAAAGTGATATTGTGAGCTGTGCTCAAGGGATACCCATGTTTGAACTGTGTTGTGCAGCAGTCTCTCCTTGGCCCCTTATGATAATATTGGCTTGCTAGCCGGATTACCGAAGTAACCAGAGTTGTGCTCTTATGATAATATTGGCTTGATAGCCGGATCAAGAGGGTAGTAACGCTATGTTCTCTTTGGTGAATACACCTATGTTTGAACAGGAAGCCCCCAAATGATATTGTGAGCTATGCTCCAGGGGCACCTATGTTTGAGCTGTGCTTTTGCAACACTCTCTTTGGTCCCTTTAATTTTTCCCGAGAACTCGAACTTGCGAGAGATTATTCTTTTGAGCCGAAAATTCTTAAACCGGATATTGAGAGCTTCAAAGCATTGTGGGAGACAGCTTTCCCTTGATCCAGATTTTAAACCGGAATCCTTCTTTTTAAGCCAGAAATTTTCTGACGGCCTTTAAATTTGCACCAGTATGGCCATTAAAGGTCCTGCATTAGATAACTTTGCAAGTCGGAGTAATTGCTCTTTTAAAGAAAGCAATATATAATATAAAATTATACTGGATGGATTTCACCTGATATGTTAGGCTAGTTAATATCCACCGCGGAGTTGATGATCACCCCGGTAAAGGCGGGCGAGTCGGCTGTGGGCGCAGATGATGAGTCAGTCGCGTATGTTTATGTAGAGGGGACGGCGACTTGCTCATGTATCCGTCCAACAACATGGCACGAACGCGCTAGTGCACAAAATAATATTGGCGCACACCCCTTTGCAATACCTTTGTAATGAATAATGGTCCTGCGAAAAAATACTACAGACCAGAGTAATTGTTCTCAAACAAAATATGTGCTCATAAAATTCTTAGGAAAGATAGCACCTTATGTTTTATTGGGCGAATACATCTCCTCTGGCTTCCTCTGTTTTATCAAGGGAACCATGATGAGATTAGCACTCTGGCCGCATTATCCATGCACGTAGCAGGTTTTATCTTTCTTCTCTTTTCCTTCTTTGAAGTAGAGTCAGATTAGTAACGATGGTATGAATTAACAAGTCCTCCCTCCTCCACGTAGTCACTTGTCTTGTTGTGCACATATAAGGCAAATCCCTTGGGAATCCGTAATGTACTGAAAAAGCTTGCTTTTGGGAACCTAAACCGGGCCTATGCAGGTCCTTATTGGTTCTGTTTAGTGAAGTTGATCCAGCGCAGTTTACGCGCAGCGGACGCCGCTGCTAGCCCAAGTTCATCCAGTGCTCGTACTGTATAAGCGATGCCAACAGACATGACCCATCCAGGTAATGTGCTCAATCACTGATGAACCCTGTAGAGGCTTGTATTCTGATCTTTGGATGCAGTCATTGATATGCCGCCGGTTCATAGTTGTTTGGGGAGGGAGCATAACTAGACGGGCTGGCGTACGGGGGCAGGAAGCGGCAGACGCGAACCCCATCCGGCGCTTTATGGCGGGAATCCTCAGTGACTGCAGCAGCGAAGTCAAACCGGGCGATGTTGGCGGAGTCAACATATGCCAGCGGAGGCGGGGCCGCGGTGGTTTTGGAAACTCACAGCAGCAGCCAAAATTGCCTGCGAGGTGGCGCGGGCGGTTTAGAAGCAGGACCGGCGCAGTTGTTCGCCCGGCGGCGGGTTGATGATTTGGCGGTTTACGGGAAAGAGAGCCACGGTAGAAGCAGACTCCAACCGCCTGGCGTGCGGCAGTAGAAGCAGCAAGCCAGTTTATAGGTGAATCCACGACGGTGAGAATCGAGACGCAATGAAGGCTTGATGATACGGCCAACCGTGGCTGAAGAGGGCTCTGTGGAAACCCCTGGTGTTAATGCGGTGGCTCCGCCCCAGCGTCTCAAAGACGAGGCAGGTCAAGCAGGGCAAGGCCATGGCAGAGGGAGCCGGGCAGAAATGCGGCAACGGGGTATCTCGGCGTGGTCATGTTATGGACGACGACTTAACGCGACAGCAACTGTGGTGATTGGAAGAAGAGACCTCAACAGAGGAGCAGCAAAGAAATGTCGGCGCGAATCTTGGCAGAGGTCAGTGCTACAGCAGTGATTCTACCGGTGGTTTGAAGGTGAGGCCGGTTTGAAACGGCCTTGTCAAGGGGACACCGTGGCGGCTCAGGGTCGGCCTGATGCGGACGCCGGGTTTGTGCTGATAACAATGAAGAGCGACAACGGCGAGTCGGAGTAGCGGCGGCTTGGAGTGGCATGTGGTGAAGGCGAGCTCGGCGGCTCTCAGGCGTGGCCGGCGACTTGCGGGCGGTGGCTTGGCGCAGGGCCACGGCGGTTTATGGAAGTGGAGCAGAGCGGCAACTCGGAGGCGCCGGTTTAAAACAGCGAGGCCGAGTCGTGGAGGCGAAGCGGCGACCAACCGGATTGATGCGCAGGCTTTGCAACGAGGCAATACGACAAATGGTCTCCGAGACAGCAGCGGCAGGTGATGGTTCAGAATGACCACGATGGCTCGACCGGTGGAGGTGCACTCGGTGGCGACTCAGAGGTGTTTTGTCGATTCGGATGCTGCAACAAGGGCACTTCCGGCGAATCATCGAGGCCGAGCGCGGACACAGCCGACCCACGCTGGGACGGAGCGGCGCGGGGCCGCAACGGCGGGGGCGGCTCAGCGGAGGCGCTCGGCGACTTCCCGAGCCGGCGGGTGCGATTTGAGGCGCCCGACGAGTCAGCTACGGTGACTCCAGCGCGATGATGAGGCACGAGGCAGCGGGTCAAAGCACAAGTGGCCGCAGAAGCAACTTCGCAGTCGGCAAAGGCAAGTCCGCAGTAGCAGGTTTGGCGGCTCGTTAGAAACCGGTGACTCTCGGTGGCGGTTTAAGGTCGTGGCCTCTGCGGCGGGTCGAGGAGACGCTCGGAAGTAGAGACCAGGCAGCTTAGGGCGGCGTAAGGCGCAACGGGCACAAGACGGTCCCCAGCAAGTCGAGGCGGAGCCGGTTTGAGGCGCGGCTGCGGCCACGCAGCGGCGGTTCAAAGGTGACGTCGGCGAGGTGAAACGGCGCGACGAGGCTGCGGAGGCTTGATGGCTGTGAATCGGCGGAGGCGACGGCGTTTGACCCGAGACGGCTTCCGTTTGGGGGCCCAGCGCACCGAGACCCTGTGACGGCGATTCGTACCGGAATCGAGGCACAATCGCGATGCATGCGAGAGGCGAGGCGCGATCACGACTCGGACGGGAGGCGAAGCGCATTCTCGTGTTAGAAGAGTCCGGGTTGTGGCCGCTCTAGCTAATTTATGTTTGTTTCTCCGAGTCATGGTTGTCTTATGGCGCTGGCTTTGGTTGTCAAACCAGTAACCATCCAATTGTCTTGATACTTGATAAGGTAATACTTCTGCATCGAAACATTGGATTAACCCTGTAGCACCACCGTCCTTGAGTGGAGAACCGATCCGTATACCTGAATCATGGTAGCTTTTACGCAATCCTTTTAAGTTTTGAGCGGCGTGCTAGTGCGTTTTTCCTTGTATGCACACATTTTCACACGTATGAATCGGCAAGTCCTTCTGGTTTGAACATAAGTCGTAGCATGGATCCAATCTGCGGTAAACTCCATCGTCTCAGGAACATGCTTCAAAAAATTGATTTGGCTTCAAATCGCCGGATCTCAAGTGCATATGGTGACGCGCGATGCCACCTTAACTTCTCTCCAATTCTCCTTCATCTGATTAACTGCGAGCTTCTCGATCCCAAAGAGTGCGTCCTCCAAGAACTCAACACCACCGTGCGTCAGCCCCACATTGGGCGCCAACTGTCGTGGAGTTGTCACGGCAGATTTCCTAGTGTGAGGACTTAGTCGTAAGGCCAACGCATCTATGTGGTAGCTTGAGAGGGGTTGAGAGGAATCAAGAGACGCAACGCAAGATCAGGGTTTAGACAGCTTATGGCCCCGGGAAACATCATCCGGTAACAACCTTACGTGCTGTTTGAGGCTATGTCTCATTATGATCATGAGGAAGTCGCCGTAAACCGGCTCTCCCAGTTAACCCCAACCCTTTAAGATTGTTTTCTCTTACTAGTCCCTCTTTGGGGAGCCCTGCCCCGCCTTATATATGTTGAAGGGGCGGGTTACATGTAGAGTCCAACTCGGACTTAAGACTTAACTATTATGACTTCTCTTCTCGGGCTTCATAACGTCTCGGGCTTCATAGCTCCTGGCAACCCAGTTACCACTGCCTGTCGGGAGTTAACTGGTGCCGGTTTAAGATGGTCTGCCGGTTTATGATTGTCTGCTAAGTTATCATCTGACTCAACTCCTGTCTTAACTGTCAGCCGATTTAACAACCGACTGGTTTACCGTCTGGGTTAACTGCCTGTTTTACCTATCTGTCTGAACTGTCAGCCGGTTTAACAACCTGCCGGTTTACCGTCTGATTTAACACCAACCACTTTACCACCTGCCTTAACACCTGCCGATTTACCACCTGCTTTAACACTTGCCGGTTTACTAAGTCCCAGCCGGGTTATAACTCCGGTCATACCGCGGGGTATATCCCCGACACTGTGCGCTCTGGTTCATCATGGGTGGCCAACCGACATTGTATAGAAAGGCTTGTAATATCTTCAATTTGCTTGCTCTTCTGCTCTTCTTTAAGATGATCCTCTTCTCTTGCGGTTGACTGGTCAGGTCGAGTTATTCTCCCTTAGTATATTTTGAATCTGTCAGGTCAGGTCGACTTGTTCTTCTTTACTATATGTTGAGGCTGTCATCTGCGAAGTATCATCACTTCTGGAGCTCTCATATTTTGAGTAGTAGGCCACATTATATAAATGAACACACCAAATTACAGCATGCATGGCACCTCTTAGAAGAATTGCAGAGATAGCACAAAGGGGTTTACAGGGAAGAAGTATTGGACTAGAATCACTTCTACATTACAAAGATAATCTCACTTGTTTTTATGTTTTCATGCATGTCAGGTATTGAACATTATCAAAATGAATACGAGAATGGGCGCACGAGAGGAATATTGCGGAACGATCCACTTGGTAACAAACTTGGCATGGTGGAGGGTGGCCTATCTTATTCACCCATCAAGGTGCATGCTCTAACTTGGCAAGGTTGTATTGGTCGCACCTATTTTACATCTGACCTCTTGCATTACTTCTACTTTGTTACACCATCTGCTTAGTTTAAGCATCATATATGAGTATATGCCATACCTATCCATTTTCTGTACCTATTCCATGTGTCGTCATACTATGTTTTTTCAGTCAAATGTTATTCTGTCATAATAGATGTCCAAAAGGAAGAGGGTGATTGCAGATCCTTAAGGAGTACAAACTAGGTATTTGGAAAAGGTAGTGATACCTGTTAAATCAGATAGATCAACAGCCACAGAAAACATAGGCC
Organism: Triticum urartu; assembly: GCF_003073215.2. Lineage (NCBI taxonomy): Eukaryota > Viridiplantae > Streptophyta > Magnoliopsida > Poales > Poaceae > Triticum > Triticum urartu. Next base: position 219,968,984 of record NC_053025.1, read on the forward strand.
CAACTGTAACTGACTTTACCCCTACTCCAGTTGCCAAATCCCTATTAGAACTACTGACAGCCCAGCGTCAGGTACTGTCGATGATATCAATTCAAAATTTGAACTCCTAAATTTCTGCATGTGCCTTACCTTCTCTCTTGTATGAAAACTAATTTCAGATGAATCTCCTTGCTCAAAGGATCATAGGATCTCACGACAATACTGGGATCTGCATTGCTCTTGTCAGTACCTCTTGCCCTTTGTGAGCATACTTACACTCATTGGTGTTTGATTATGTAGCATCACTGTAATTGTTCGCTTCTTTATCCTTCCTTTGTTTGAAATTATAAGATCTATATTTACTCTTAGATAAGTTTTGGATTGCTCATGTAAGTACCTGTTGTCATGTACTCCCTCTGTATCGAATTAATTGTTGATCAATTGGATGTATTTAGAACTTAATAGTGCTAGATACATCCATTTGAGTGACAACTAATAACGGACGGTGGTGGTATTACTGTACGTGCATCGTGAGATAGTTGATTGTCTAGCATTACTCTGCATCTTATCTACCCTGCCCTCCACTTTCTCCAAATTATCATATCTACATTTACTCTTACCAAAATGTTGAATAAAGCCAATGCCACTGCACACGTTGATGTCCGCATTCCTCTTGTCAGTACCTTTTGCCTTGTAATGTTGTACTTAATTAATTGCTATTTGATTATGTATCGTTAGTCTGCACATGAGCTTCATTATCCTCTATTTCTTCCAATATTATTTGATCTATATTTACTCTTTGCAAAATGTAGAATAATGGTAACGCTTATAAAGAATTTTCTTTGGGGAATTTATTGAATTATCTTTCCATCAACATGGAGAAGGGCTTTGTCCAGCCTGTGTTAACATGTAATGTAAGTTCATCCTTCTCAAGCCTTCAAACTTTGTTCTAGTATAGATTTGGATAGGCATCATTTCCGACACTGTTGTTTAAATCTGATTGGATGTTTGCAACAACTACCAGTTTTAAATTGTAGTTGTAAAAACATGTTCCTTATGCAGAAAATATCCATTTATTTGGTTATATAATTGTGAAACCTGTTACGTGTCTCCTTGTTTCTCTTTCAGAGTCGTATCTCTTATGTTAGGCAGAACTTTAGGAAAGATAGTGAGCCAAACCATCTTGAGGACAGCGAGATGACCCCAAGGTCCTGTCTTGATGAAGATAGTGAGTTGAAGCTACTCACCAGAAGGTGTGAGACAACCTCTATGCAGTCGCTGCCTCAATCAGTTCGACTTCTTCAGTCTCAACTTAAAGCGGAAAGGCTTGGTTCAGCTCAGCTCCGACTTGAAGTCAAAGACGTAATGAAGATGTCAGGGGATTGCCTTGCGCAGTATGGTGCCATATAGCTAGGGATGAAGAATCTATCGTTGACACAACTGAGGTCTCATCAGCTTGTTCGGTTGCTTGCGGGGCCCGAGCTTGCCAGGTCTATTGCCTTCTCAAGTGCTCTCAGTTTTGTATATTCTCTTGTCGGCGCGTTTATATGCACTGGTGGCGACCTTTGATGCCCAGTGTATGTAATCCGCGGTCATGTTGCGCTTTATTATCACCGGGTAGCGAACTTTGATTCCTAATATGCCGTAATTTCTTTGTTGTATAATCTAGGTTTATTCTTTGGTCGGTACGCTGTAATTTAGGCCGGAAGGTTCAGTGGATCTCGGTGTTGTCGGTCTTCAGGCCAGCTCGTTACTCATGTGGGCCAAAACATGGGCCAATAATTATCTTGGGCCATCAGCAGGTCTAAACCTACAATAGTTTCCCGCCTTTAACAGGCCATGGCCTACATATTTACTGTAGTGACACTAGGCTTCCTACGGGCCGTAGAAACAATGGGCCTTCTACGGTCCGTAGAAACAATGGGCCTTCTATGGGCCGTATCATCAATGGGCCTTAGAAGGGCCGTATGATCGATTGGCCAAACATGGGCCAAAAACAGACCGCATTATGGTCGTAAACGGGATAGAGTTGGAGTCGTCCGTTCATGGGCCGACCATAACATGCCATCGTTAATAGGCCACATTTGATGACGCTATGAAAATGGCCCAACGTATTAACAGGCCACAAACGGGCCGACTGTAACCACGGACTGAATTTGGCCCACAAGCAGAAAATGGTAGTAACGGCCGTAAGTAACCCAATGTTGGAAATGAGCCCAAGAATAAATGGGCCCTGAGAAGGCCGAAAAATAACATTGGCTACAAACGGCCCAATGGATTAATGGGTCGTTAATGGGTATAAAGTGATACACTGTTCATTACGGGCCAGTTTCACCACGGGCCGTTAATGGGCCAAGAGTTACAAAGGGCCTCATCTGGGCCGAAAGACGTCATGGGCCATACATGGGCCGGAACTTAAAATGGGCTGGAATCATATTGGACGGCCCAGATGACGCTACTGGGCCTAATTCGGATAGGTCGTAACGGGCCCTGGGTTAGCGGGCTGTAAATGGGCTATATGCGAACAAGCCGTTAACAGGCTTTCCATGGGCCAGCCCGCCACCTTTTGACCAAGTCAAACGGGCCGACCTTTCCACAGAAATGGGCCTCTGTTGGGCCCAGCCACATGTCGACGTATCATAGGCGCCTTCTGTCCAATGAGTGGATGACATCTTGATACGTCTCCAACGTATCTATAATTTTTTATTGCTCCATGCTATATTATCTACTGTTTTGAATGTTTATGGGCTTTATTATACACTTTTATATCATTTTTGGGACTAACCTATTAACCCAGAGCCCAGTGCCAGTTTCTGTTTTTACCCTGTTTTAGGGTTTCGAAGAAAAGGAAAATCAAACGGAGTCCAATTGACCTGAAACTTCACAGAACTCATTTTTGGAAGGAAAGAAGCCCAAAAGACGTGCACGCCGGGGGACCCGCGAGGAAGCCACGAGGCAGGGGGCGCGCCCACCCCCCTGGGCGCGCCCTCCACCCTCGTGGGCCCCTCGTGCCCCCCTAACGTACTTCTTCCGCCTATATATCTCCATATACCCTAAAACTACCGGAGAGCACAATAGATCGGGAGTTCCACCGCCAGAAGCCTCCGTAGCCACCGAAAACCAATCTAGACCCATTTTGGCACCCTGCCGGAGGGGGCAATCCTTCTCCGGTGGCCATCTTCATCATCCCGGTGCTCTCCATGACGAGGAGGGAGTAGTTCTCCCTCGGGGCTGAGGGTATGTACCAGTAGCTATGTGTTTGATCTCTCTCTCTCTCTCTCAAGTGTTCTTGAAGTGATACGATCTTGATGTATCGCGAGCTTTGCTATTGTATTTGGATCCTATGATGTTTTCTCCCCCCTCTACTCTCTTGTAATGAATTGAGTTTCCCCCTTGAAGTTATCTTATCGGATTGAGTCTTTAAAGATTTGAGAACACTTGATGTATGTCTTGCCGTGGATATCTGTGGTGACAATGGGATATCACGTGATTCACTTGATGTATGTTTTGGTGACCAACTTGCGGGTTCCACCCATGAACCTATGCATAGGGGTTGGCACACGTTTTCGTCGTGATTCTCCGGTAGAACTTTGGGGCACTCTTTGAGGTCCTTTGTGTTGGTTGAATAGATGAATCTGAGATTGTGTGATGCATATCGTATAATCATGCCCACGGATACTTGAGGTGACATTGGAGTATCTAGGTGACACCCTGTGGCTCAAGACCTTCAACGTCAAGCCAAAGGTGGTGCGCGGCAACCAGGCGGAGTGCGGAGGTGCCATGGCGGGCAAAATAGCCAACGTCCTATGGCTCGAGGGCTCCTTTGTGGAGACCTTGAAGGGGTGGCAGTCAGGGTGGTTTTACATCACCGAGCCACGCGATCCGAAGTGGATCGCAGCCCCTGAATTCCGATCCGGACCCCCTACGCAGCTCACGTCCCGGAAGGAGATGGGCTTGTCGTGGGGCGACGAAGAAGAGGTGACCGGACTGCAAAAATGCATCCAGTCCCTGGTGAACAAGCAGCTCGAGCTTGTCAACGTAGTCCAGGTCATGCTCGTCCGCTGGATCCTTCCGTGTCAAGAACGGGACTTCAATTTGTGGGAGTTCAAACCGGCGCAGCACCGAACTCTGAGCAGGCTCTTCGACACGACGTACGAAGATGTCTGGAAGGGGCTAACCAAAGGCGCCGAGGCTCCCACATCCGCCTCCGAAGACCGCGGATTCAGCTCGCAGCGTCCTTTGACAGGATTGGCAGGCGAAGTCCGGACTGATTAACTGTCCGGCTCCCTTGCCCGAAGACCCAGCCCCTGCTCTCCTAGTGAAGCTGCTGGTTCCGGCACCTTATGTGGTGCCGGAGAAGAAGGCCAAGAAGAAGAAGGCCACGGGGACTCGAAAGAGTTCCCGGCATATGGTGGTGTCGGACTCGTCGTCCGATGAGTCCGAGACGCGCTCCTCCCGTGAAGACGAGGTGGAGGAAGAAGAGACCTCTCCCCCTCCAGCGGGGGGAGGAAAGAAGAGGAAGGCCGCCCTAGTAGGGGAGGCTGGAGGGTCCAAGAAGAGGAAAACCCCTCCGCCGGACTACGCCCCCGACGCCGACGAGGACGAAGAGGAGTGGCCGGACAGGGCCAAGCGTCCGGCGAAATCGTAAGTGTTCGGATACCAGAGTAACTCATGATATTTCTTTTGTTGCGCAGCTTTCCCTAATGTCGAATATAATCATGCAGCCCGCCCAGGGATGGGCTCGACGAGTCGTCGAGCGGCTCCCTGGATTCATCGGACGTGAATTCAGTTCCACCCGCTGCCTCCCCCTGTGCTGCGGATGACGCCGAAGTGGCGTCGCGACAAGCTCCGGGGGAAGAGGAGGTGGTCCAGGAGGAGCTGCGAGGCGACCTCTCGGACTCCAGGAGTGAAGGGGACAAGACCCCCCAGGGCTCCAAGTCCGGCTTTAAGCCGGACACCACGCCGGAATCGTCAACGGTTCCAGACCGCGGCAGGCGAACTCCTGCCAAGAGGAGCAAGCCTATTGAGCCAATGCCCTCTGTCTAACCGGAGGCGCCGGACAATCTGCTGGAGGTGCTTAAGGGCGCCTCCATCGATGAGGAGCACCGTACCATCATGAGTACGGTGGTCCAGAAGGTTCGGTCCGCCAAAAGCGGACTTACTGAAGCTTGTGCTAGCCTTCTAACAGGCTTCGAGGTAAGTAGAAATATGTAAAACTATTACCGCATAGACAGTAGCCCCTGATGCTCTGTTTGGCGTTCGGAAAGAAAAGCCGAATAGAGGATCTATTAAATATCGCAGAAGTCTAACTAAAAAGGAGTCAATATATGTATGCAGGCTTCGCTGCTAGCCACCGCCACACTGACTGCGGAGGTGGGTGCCCTGAAGCAGGGCCTCGAGCGGACCGAGCAAGAGCTCGGCCTTGTCAAACGGCAGCTCGAGGAGAAAGAAGGTAAGAGATACCTTATAGAAAAAATGCCTATAAGAAGACGCAATTGCAAAAAATGACAGGAGTATACTGCTTATTGTAGGGGCCACAACTGAGGTGGTGACCCTCAAGCAGGCGCTGTCCGAGGCCGAGAAGAGAGCAGCCACGGAGCGCACCGAGTGGGAGAAATTTGAGGCGCAGGTCGGCGAGGTGCAGCAAGAGCTTCAGGCTCTCATGAAAAAACATGAGAGTTTGGAGCTCGACTCGAAGATGCGAGCGTCCGAGCTTGCTGCGGCCCTTAAAACTGCCAAATCTGCCAAGGCCGAAGCCCAGAAGGCCCTCTAGGAATTGGATGCGGTGAAAAAGATAGTGGCGGGTAAGGCATTCTCTATGCAAAGCAGACATATAAAAGTAAACTACTTGTTACTTACCCGAATCCGGAGCTCTCCAGGGGCATTCGCAGATCTTCCCTGCAGCGTATCCGATGCCGCCGCATTCTACCGAGCCGAGGAAGGCAGCTCGACGGAGAAGGTGTTCTGGTCTCAATACGCTGAGGCCGGACACCCTGTGCCCTTGAGCGACCAGCTGAAGCAGCTGGTCGAGCTCCACAAGGCGGCCAAACAGGCCCTGAAGGGCTTCATAGTTTGGCTGTGGCCTGGAGAGGCCCTGCCTGGGAGCTACTTCGGACTGGTGCGGCGGCTGGTGGAGGCTTGTCCAAGGCTCGAGGTCATCAAGCGCTCCGTCTGCATCGAAGGTGCCCGTAGGGCCCTTGCCCGTGCAAAGGTGCACTGGGGTAAGCTGGACGGTGAGAAGCTTGTGAGGGACAGGCTGCCGCCGGGGGAGGAGCATCGCAAGCCCGAGAACTATTACAAGGATGTTCTGGCCGGTGCCCGCCTTATGGCGGATGAATGCACCAAAGATTTAATTTTTGAATGAACTCGCTCGTGTTATCCTGTGCGCTGAAAACTTGTTCATATGCGCTAAGCAATGCTTGAATTTAAAATATTACTTTTTGTGCGGCCGTTTATCAAAAAATTGAGAGATGGCCAGTCGTCGGCTTCTGCCCCCATGCCACTAGTGCTGGGGTGTTCGGGATAAACCTGAGCGCTCTTTTTCCCATGATTGGGTCCGTCGAGGGAGGTGCTCAGCACAACGAACGAGGCAATCGGACTATAATGCTTGAACAGTCTCACTTAGCCATAGAACTCTATAATTTTAAATTTCGGCGAAGCCCCTAGTATTCGGAAGACCGAGTTCGGGGCGCTATCCACGCCTTGGCCGGACAAAGCCGGTTCCTCGCTTGAAGCGGCATAAGTCTTTAAGGACTCGAAAAACCTCTCGAATAGCGACCGGTCTCTTGCCTCATCATGATAGTCAGTTTTAGTTTTCTCTACTGAGGTGCTCAGCCCAGCTCAACTGGGGCACAATCGCAGTAGTTCTCCTAGTGCTACCTTAGCCGATATAGCGGAACGTAAGGCACCAAAACATAGGAGCTGGGCAAACCCAACTCTTGACCCAAATCATGATTCAGAGCCGATGCATATAGTGCTATAAGTTCGGGGTGCCGCACTTGTGAAAGTGTACGGACTTCTCACGCCATATTGATGGGTACTGAAGCCCCTGGCGTATTTTTTCCGTACCACAGTGTACGGATGCAACATGTTATTGATAAACATATATAAAAAAAAGGATAATGCAAAAAATAGACAAAAAGCTATGCATTGTTTATAGAAAGTCTGCTATGAAAGCGGAACGATACAAATAGTGCGATAAGCAAAACAAATTGGACTATTTAACATGTCCTGGCCAGGGGTAGGCCGCGGAATTGTATTAAAAAACAGGTATACTGTTCACAATAGAGAGCACCTGGGAGTTCCATAATGCGGCGTAGCTTGTCTGCTTTCCTGGATCTTGCATCGTTTGTGCGGCAATTGAATTGCTGAACGGGTCATCCGAAGTATGGAGTCCTGAGAGTAAGAGAAAAAAAGAAAGAAAAAGGAATCCGGCAGCCCCTGGTGCGGTTTAAGCCGTATTTCGGGCGTGCCGTGATAGTGCCCCTTCCCCTGTGCCCATGGTATTTCAAGAGCGTAGTTATGTACGCGAAGCACTGGTTTCGCTATATCGCGAGGGCTAGGGTTGGGGCCTCATTGCTACGCTAGCTCAGAACGTGCCAGGCGGTCTTGTTGTAGGGTACTCCGGGCGCGCTTGACAGTGTCCGGCGTTTTGAAGGCCGAACTGGAGAACTGCCTAGAGAGGCTGCTTTGTACTTCTGCTGCGAGCGCTGCCGTGTGCTCCTCCGTTCGGAGGGAGCGTTCGGTGTTCCCATTGACCGTGATTACTCCTCTAGGGCCTGGCATCTTGAGCTTGAGGTATGCATAGTGCGGTACCGTGTTGAATTTTGCGAATGCGGTTCGCCCGAGCAATGCGTGATAGCCACTACGGAATGGGACTATGTCGAAGATTAACTCCTCGCTTCGGAAGTTATCCGGAGATCCGAAGACCACTTCCAGTGTGACTGAGCCTGTACAATTGGCTTCTACACCTGGTATGACGCATTTAAAGGTCGTTTTGGTGGGCTTGATCCTCGACGGATCTATGCCCATTTTCGCACTGTATCCTGGTAAAGCAGGTTCAGGATGCTGCCGCCGTCCATGAGGACTCTTGTGAGATGAAATCCGTCAATGATTGGGTTTAGAACCAATGCGGCGAAGCCGCCGTGACGGATGCTAGTGGGGTGGTCCCTTCGATCAAAGGTGATCGGGCAGGAGGACCATGGGTTGAACTTTGGAGCGACTGGCTCCATCGCATATACGTTCCGTAACGCACGCTTCCACTCCCTCTTGGGGTTGTGGGTTGCGTATATCATGTTCACCGTCCGCACTTGCGGGGGAAATCCCTTCTGTCCACCGTTGTTCGGCGGCCTGGGCTCCTCCTCGTTGTCGCTATACAGCCCCTTGTCTTTGTTTTCGGCTCTTAACTTGCCTGCCTGCTTGAACACCCAACAATCCCTGTTGGTGTGATTGGCTAGCTTTTCGGGGGTGCCATGTATCTGGCACAAGCGGTCGAGTATTCGGTCCAAACTGGACGGGCCCTGAGTATTTCTTTTGAATGCCTTTTTCCATTGACCGAATTTGTAGCCTCGGAATCCGGCATTAACTGCCGTATCCTCGTTGCTGTCGCTGTTAACACGGCGCTTTTGTTTGTTCCGACGCGACCTGCCGCTTTTGTCCTTGGTATTCAAATTACCAGGGTTCTTGGTTAAATTGTTGCTGTGAGCTAGCCAGCTGTCTTCTCCCGTGCAAAAGCGGGTCATGAGCGTCGTGAGGGCTGCCATAGATTTCGGCTTTTCCTGTCCGAGGTGCCGGGCAAGCCACTCGTCACGGATATTATGCTTGAAGGCCGCTAAGGCCTCTGCGTCCGGACAGTCGACTATCTGGTTTTTCTTTGTTAGGAACCGTGTCCAGAATTGCCTGGCCGATTCCTCTGGCTGCTGAATTATGTGGCTTAGGTCATCGGTGTCCGGTGGTCGCACATAAGTGCCCTGGAAGTTGTCAAGGAATGCGGCTTCCAGGTCCTCACAAGAACCGATTGAGTCTGCTGGCAAGCTGTTAAGCCAATGCCGGGCCGGTCCCTTAAGTTTGAGTGGGAGGTATTTGATGGCGTGTAGATCATCACCGCGGGCCATGTGGAATGAAGGAGATAATCCTCGATCCATACCGCAGGATATGTTGTGCCATTGTACGATTCGATGTTTACGGGTTTGAAGCCCTCAGGGATTTTATGATCCATTACTTCATCTGTGAAGCATAGTGGGTGTGCGGCGCCTGTGTATTGGGCCATATCATGACACAACTCGAAGGGGCTTTGTCTGTTGAGTTCGGCCCGACCGGATTTATTGCATCCGGAGTGACGATCACCATCACGTGCCGTGGGCGCTTGCGCGATCCGTAGATCGATCTTGTTTGCCTTGCCTTGTCCTCCAGTATGTCGCGCAGGTCGGGCGCATTTTCCCGTGCCTTAGTATGCTTGACGCGGCGTCGGGGCATGGCTTGAGTGGAGGGCCAAGAGGCCTCTCCGTCGCGGCCACAAGGTGGCCGGTCGGCCATGTCATGCGCTGGTGATGTAGGTGCTTCCTCCTCTAGTCGGTGTAGCAGCCTACGCTTTGGGTAACTCTTGGAGGGGCGTTCGAGTTCATACTCTTCGGATGCAAGGACTTCAGTCCATCTGTCAGCTAGCAAATCTTGATCAGCTCTAAGCTGTTGCTGCTTTTTCTTGAGGCTTCTTGCCGTGGCCATAAGCCTGCATTTAAAACGCTCTTGTTCGGCGAGATCCTCTGGCACGACGAACTCGTCGTCGTCGAGGCTTGCCTCGTCTTCGGAGGGAGGCGTATAATTATCGTCCTCAACCTCTTGGTCCGCCGCCCGCTCGTGAGGGCTGGCTTCTCTGTCCTCCTGTGCTGAATCTTGCTGGAGGGGGTGTTCTTCAGCGCTATCCGGAGTAGTATTATCTCCCGTGCCGGAATCACCGTTTTTGCTTTGGCGGGATTTAGAGCGGCGCCGCTGACGCCGGCGCTTGGGCTGTTTCTTAGAGGTATCGTCCTCCGCTGTTCCATCGCCGTCTCCATCCTTTGGAGTGTCCACCATATATATATGTCATATGACAAGGTGGCCTTCCAGCGCCCTACAGGTGCTGGTTCTTGTTCGTCTCCTGCATCGTCGTCCATGCCGTCGATGTCTTCGGAGTCGAAGTCAAGCATGCCGGTTAAGTCATCGACAGTGGCTACGAAGTGGGTGGTGGGTGGGTTTTTAATTTTTTCATCGTCCGTATCCCAACCTTGCTGACCGTAGTCCGTCCAGGGCTCTCCTGATAAAGAGAGAGGCTTTAGAGAATTCAGGATGTCTCCGAAGGGCGAGTGCTGAAAGATGTCCGCGGCGGTGAACTCCATTATCGGTGCCCAATCGGATTCGATCGGTAGGGGCGCGGGGGGCTCGGAGTTCGGAGAGGAATCCGGCTCCTCGGAGTCACGGGCCATGCGGAGTGCGAGGCTGGAGTTCGGCTCGATCGCCTCTGAGATCGCAGCCCCTGAGGCAGCGTCCAACCGCTGATCCTCGATCGGTGCAGTAGGCTCCGAATCAATGGTCGGAACCGATGCGTGTGCGGCCTCCAAGGCACTGTTCGGCGGCAGAGCTATATCATGCCCATCGAGACAGTGCGGCACACTTGGCTGTGGCTCGAATCCGTCGAAGATTAAGTCCCCGCGGATGTCAGCCGTGTAGTTTAGGCTTCCAAACCTGACCTGATGGCCAGGGGCGTAGCTTTCGATCTGCTCAAGGTGGCCAAGCGAATTGGCCCGCAGTGCGAAGCCGCCGAAGACGAAGATCTGTCCGGGGAGAAAAGTCTCACCCTGGACTGCATCGTTGTTGATGATTGAAGGAGCCATCGGGCCTAAAGGCGACGACACAGAGGAACTCTCAATGAAAGCACCAATGTCGGTGTCAAAACCGGCGGTTCTCGGGTAGGGGGTCCCGAACTGTGCGTCTAGGCCGGATGGTAACAGGAGGCAAGGAACAAGATGTTTTACCCAGGTTCAGGCCCTTTTGATGGAGGTAAAACCCTACGTCCTGCTTGATTAATATTGATGATATGGGTAGTACAAGAGTAGATCTACCACGAGATCAAGGAGGCTAAACCCTAAAAGCTAGCCTATGGTATGATTGTTGTATGATGAAGTTGTCCTATGGACTAAAACCCTCCGGTTTATATAGACACCGGAGAGGGTTAGGGTTACACAAAGTCGGTTACAATGGTAGGAGATCTAAATATCCGCATTGCCAAGCTTGCCTTCCATGCCAAGGAAAGTCCCATCCGGACACGGGACGAAGTCTTCAATATTGTATCTTCATAGTCCTGGAGTCCGGCTGAAGGTATAGTCCGGCTACCCGAACACCCCCTAATCCAGGACTCCCTCAATGGGCATCTCCATAGCCCATTGATTAGCCTCGTTGATGTGAGACTTTCTCCTTTTTGTCTTCTCCACATAACCCCTCATTATTCTATTCCACCCATAGTGCTATATCCATGGCTCGCGCTCATGTATTGCGTGAAAGTTTATAGGTTTGAGATTACTAAAGTATGAAACAATTGCTTGGCTTGTCATCGGGGTTGTGCATGATGAGAGCATTCTTGTGTGACGAAAATGAAACATGACTAAACTATATGATTTTGTAGGGATGAACTTTCTTTGGCCATGTTATTTTGAGAAGACATAATTGCTTAGTTAGTATGATTGAAGTATTATCATTTTTATGTCAATATGAACTTTTATCTTGAATCTTTCGAATCTGAATATTCATACCACAATTAAGAAGAATTACATTGAAATTATGCCAAGTAGCACTCCACATCAAAAATTCTATTTTTATCATTTACCTACTCGAGGACGAGCAGGAATTAAGCTTGGGGATGCTGATACGTCTCCAACGTATCTATAATTTTTTATTGCTCCATGCTATATTATCTACTGTTTTGAATGTATATGGGCTTTATTATACACTTCTATATCATTTTTGGCACTAACCTATTAACCCATAGCCCAGTGCCAGTTCCTGTTTTTACCCTGTTTTAGGGTTTCGAAGAAAAGGAAAATCAAACGGAGTCCAATTGATCTGAAACTTCACGGAACTCATTTTTGGAAGGAAAGAAGCCCAGAAGACTTGGAGTGCACGTCGGGGGACCTGCGAGGAAGCCACGAGGCAGGGGGGCGCGCCCTCCACCCTCGTGGCCCCCCTGACGTACTCCTTCCGCCTATATATCTCCATATACCCTAAAACTACCGGAGAGCACAATAGATCGGGAGTTCCGCTGCCAGAAGCCTCCGTAGCCACCGAAAACCAATCTAGACCCATTCCGGCACCTTGCCGAAGGGGGCAATCCTTCTCCGGTGGCCATCTTCATCATCCCGGTGCTCTCCATGACGAGGAGGGAGTAGTTCTCCCTCGAGGCTGAGGGTATGTACCAGTAGCTATGTGTTTGATCTCTCTCTCTCTCTCTCGTGTTCTTGAGGTGATACGATCTTGATGTATCGCGAGCTTTTCTATTATAGTTGGATCCTATGATGTTTTCTCCCCCCTCTACTCTCTTGTAATGAATTGAGTTTCCCCTTTGAAGTTATCTTATTGGATTGAGTCTGTAAAGATTTGAGAACACTTGATGTATGTCTTGCCGTGGATATCTGTGGTGACAATGGGATATCACGTGATTCACTTGATGTATGTTTTGGTGACCAACTTACGGGTTCCACCCATGAACCTATGCATAGGGGTTGGCACACGTTTTCATCATGATTCTCCGGTAGAACTTTGGGCACTCTTTGAGGTCCTTTGTGTTGGTTGAATAGATGAATCTGAGATTGTGTGATGCATATCGTATAATCATGCCCACGGATACTTGAGGTGACATTGGAGTATCTAGGTGACATTAGGGTTTTGGTTGATTTGTATCTTAAGGTGTTATTCTAGTACGAACTCTAGGGTTGTTTGTGACACTTATAGGAATAGCCCAACGGATTGATTGGAAAGAATAACTTTGAGGTGGTTTCGTACCCTACCATAATCTCTTCGTTTGTTCTCCGCTATTAGTGACTTTGGAGTGACTCTTTGTTGCATGTTGAGGGATAGTTATGTGATCCAATTATGTTATTATTGTTGAGAGGACTTACATTAGTGAAAGTATGAACCCTAGGCCTTGTTTCCTAGCATTGCAATACCGTTTATGCTCACTTTTATCATTAGTTACCTTGCTGTTTTTATATATTCAGATTACAAAAACTATTATCTACTATCCATATACCACTTGTATCACCATCTCTTCGCCGAACTAGTGCACCTATACAATTTACCATTGTATTGGGTGTGTTGGGGACACAAGAGACTCTATGTTATTTGGTTGCAGGGTTGCTTGAGAGAGACCATCTTCATCGTATGCCTCCTACGGATTGATAAACCTTAGGTCATCCACTTGAGGGAATTTTGCTACTGTCCTACAAACCTCTGCACTTGGAGGCCCAACAACGTCTACAAGAAGAAGGTTGTGTAGTAGACATCACATCTGTCCAAACGGTGAGCCAACACGTGTTTCCTCCAGCCAATGATGATTTTACACGTGGAAAATCCCCATTGGTCGGGGTTGTTAGCGGGTTATCGGATCCAAAACCGGACCCGATAGCTTAACGACATTCCGTTACGGTGGATGCCATGTGTCGGTCACCCTTAACGAAACCACTTCTGTGACGCGCGATTTATTGTCATGGAAGTGGCCACTTCCGTGATGATAATTTTGGTAATGTCATGGAACACTTCTACGATAGCACAGGTATGACTATCTGGATTCTGTCATAAAATTGTCATGGATGTACATGCATGACAAAAATGCGACCTACTATGACAAACACGTATCATCACGGAAGTGTATTTTTTTGTAGTGTTGAGAGCTCATGATTGGTGCATGAATATAACATTGACTTAAGCCTCCCCCAAGCTTGAGCGATGCTTTCTCCTTCACGAGGACAAAATTATATATAATTACGATCACGATGAACAAGATGCATAGGATAAAACTTCTGATGGAATTCCAATTTCAATCGTTTGTAGTCCCATGATCCCATATCATCACATAGCCTATACCATGTCAATGCATCTCCCTTCAAAGATAAAGGGAAGACCTTCTTCTTGATAACATCATCGGGCATACCTGCAAGCTTAAATAATCCACAAACTTCATCCACATAGATTAAGTGTAAGTCGGGATGTAATGTTCCATCTCCTGCAAAAGGATTAGCTAGCAGTTTCTCCATCATACCCGAAGGAATTTCAAAGTAAACATTTTTAGTAGGTTCAGTAGGTTGAGGAGCAAGTATTTGCTCTACCGGTTGGGGTGAAGATACCCCGAACAAGCCCCTCAAAGGATTACTTTCCATAGTAACAAGTGACAGTAAATTTCAGCACACTATATAAATTTTTCCTTACCAAATTCCACCTACCAAAGGCGCTTCACTCCCCGGCAACGGTGCCAGAAAAGAGTCTTGATGACCCACAAGTATAGGGGATCTGTCGTAGTCCTTTCGATAAGTAAGAGTGTCAAACCCAACGAGGAGCAGAAGGAAATGATAAGCGGTTTTCAGCAAGGTATTCTCTGCAAGCACTGAAATTACCGGTAACAGATAGTTTTGTGATAAGGTAATTGGTAACGAGTAACAAGTAACAAGTGTACATAAAGTGCAGCAAGATGGCCCAATCCTTTTTGTAGCAAAGGACAAGCCTGGACAAACTCTTATATGAAGTAAAGCGCTCTCGAGGACACATGGGAATTATCGTCAAGCTAGTTTTCATCATGTTCATATGATTCGCGTTCGGTACTTTGATAATTTGATATGTGGGTGGACCGGTGCTTGGGTGTTGTCCTTACTTGGACAAGAATCCCACTTATGATTGACCCCCATTTGCAAGCATCCGTAACTACAACAGAAGTATTAAGGTAAACCTAACCATAGCATGAAACATATGGATCCAAATCTGCCCCTTACGAAGCAACACATAAACTAGGGTTTAAGCTTCTGTCACTCTAGCAACCCATCATCTACTTATTACTTCCCAATGCCTCCCTCTAGGCCCAAACAATGGTGAAGTGTCATGTAGTCGACGTTCACATGACACCACTAGAGGGATGACAACATAAATCTCATCAAAATATCGAACGAATACCAAATTCACATGACTACTAATAGCAAGACTTCTCCCATGTCCTCAGGAACAAACGTAACTACTCACAAAGCATATTCAGGTTCATAATCAGAGGGGTACTAATATGCATAATGGATATGAACATATGATCTTCCACCAAGTAAACCAACTAGCATAAACTACAAGGAGTAATCAACACTACTAGCAACCCACAGGTACCAATCTGAGGTTTGGATACAAAGATTGGATACAAGAGATGAACTAGGGTTTGAGATGAGATGGTGCTGGTGAAGATGTTGATGGTGATTGACCCCCTCCCGATGAGAGGATCATTGGTGATGACGATGGTGATGATTTCCCCCTCCCGGAGGGAAGTTTCCCTGGCAGAACAGCTCCGCTGGAGCCCTAGATTGGTTCCGCCTTGTGGCGGCGGAGTTTCGTCTCGTAAGCTTGCTTATGATTTTTTCTCAGATGAAGGACCTCATATACAAAAAGATGGGCATCAGAGGGCCACTGGGGAGCCCATGAGGCAGGGGGCATGCCCCCCACCCTCGTGGCCAGGGTGTGGCTCCCCTCTGGTACTTCTTGCGCCCAATATTTTATATGTATTCTGAAAAGTGCTCCCGTGGAGTTTCAGGACTTTTGGAGATGTGCAGAATAGGTCTATAATATTTTCTCCTTTTCTAGCCCAGAATTCCAGCTGCCGGCATTCCCCCTCTTCATGTAAACCTTGTAAAATAAGAGAGAATAGGCATAAGTATTGTGACATAATGTGTAATAACAGCCCATAATGCAATAAATATCGATATAAAAGCATGATGCAAAATGGACGTATCACCTACTGAAGAGCATGCCAGCACCGCTGATGGAAATTAGGCTGTTGAAGATTCTCACAGTACTAGGGCTAATGACTGCATTCCAGCCGCTGAAGAAATTGCCAGGGCAACCATTAGTGTTGCACCCGAAGAAAAGGAAGAAGTCAGGGCAACTGCATCAGTTGTGCCTGAAGTTGTTGAACCAAATTCCTCTGCTCCTCCTGCACCTACCCCAACTCCGATCCTTCCATCTGCATCAGATGTGAAGAAGACCAAGGCTGCAGAGCATGCAGCTGTGAAGAAAAGGAAGGCATCAAATGCATCAGATTCTTCAGCTCCGAAGAAGATGAAGTCGCTGACCAGCTCGTTTGAAAATCCTATTGATGTTGTTCCAGTCTCAAGCATGCCATCAAAGGAACTCATTTCTTTTGATGAAGAATACGTGATCCCAAGAGGATCCGATGAAGACATTCCTTCTGCTGCTTCCTCAGAGCAGTTGGATGAAGAAATTCAAGTGGATGCAATCCCTTAAACCCCAGTTGTTTCATCGCTCACGCCTCAGTTTACTGCTGAAGAGGCTGACGTTGAAGAAATGAGTGGAGAAGATGAGGATGTGGTCATTGGGTTCACAATGCCAGTTCTGAATGATGACTTTTGGGAAAGTCAGCACCCTAATTCTCCGTTGTTCACTCCTCTGCAACAAATTCCTCAGTCCCCAGTGACTACTGAAGTTCAAATGGGTTCTGAAGAACCACACCCCACTCCATCCATCCATGAAGAGATTCCAGCCACTAGCACTGATGACATTGCTACTGAAGAATTGAAGTCCCAGGCTGCCACTGAAGAAGAAACTGAAATTCCTCAGCCTATGGAACCTAAGATCGCGAACCCTGAGGTTGTGATGCAATTTACTGACACTCCTCACCCCAAGCCAAAGGACCCCTTCTTGAAGAAGCAGAAATTCAAGGCTGATGACCTCTTCGGCGAGCATGTGTTCTTCATTAACTATAACCCTTATGACTCTGCTCGTCTTAGAAGGAAGCGCTTCTGGACTGCTAGCCAAGCAAACTTTTATTCTTCACTACTTGTCAACAAGGACAAAGTCTTTGACCATGAGCATATTCCTCACATCGATATGGAATCACTGCCTTGCTTCACCCCAGTCCTCAGTGTGCTTCATGATGCAGTACTGCTCAACTTTTGCACGGATATTTGCGATTGGAACGAAGAGCTCATTCTTCAATTCTATGCAACTCTGCATATCACAGGCGATGCTGACAATGTGAACTCTTGGGTATTGGACTGGATGACAGGAAGCACACATTTCAAAGCACCGGCCTCTGAATTACTTCATGCCCTGCCTGTCAATCCTCCCCTTGAAGGCGCTCGTTGCATCTATCATGAACCTGAATTCACTGCCCATTACATGCAAGTGCTAATGAAGCCTCTGAAGCCCGGTCAAGCTCCAAGGACCAAATTCCTCGTGAAGGAATTGTTGTTTGTGCCTAGAACTGTCTATCGCATTCTGATGAAGACATTGAGTCCAATCAAAGGCCACGATTCAAATGATGAAGAAGTTGTTGGCATCATGAAGAATCTGCTATTCAATATCATACATGGCATTCCTATCAACTACCATGATTTCTTCATGAGGACTCTAGCAAATGTTGCCCTCTCTCCGTTTGAGTTGAAGCCTTACGCTCCCTGGATTATGAGATTCATCAAAACAAGGTCTTCACTCAACTACAAGGCTGATTTTCAGAATCATGTCAGTTACCTGCCCCCAATAGAAGTCCTCAAGCAGACATTTTCCTCATCTGATGAAAAGGGCAAGGCTACTGCTATTATTGATGAAGGCATTCGTCCGTTGGATGGTCAGTTTCGCAAAGCTGCATCTTACTCGACCAATGATGATTCTGCTACTCATGATTCTGCCGCTAATGCATCAAAGCCAAATCCTCAAGCAACAGCTCCCCGGGTGATGACTGACCGTGAGCTTCTTCTTAGTCTTCACCAGAAGGTGGATCGAAACCACAAATGGGTTAAGCATCAGTTTTGTTCTATTCTTCACAACATGACTGCTACACACAATGCAGTGAAGAAAAACCATTACTACCTCCATGAAGTCTTCGATCGCACCTGGGTTGTTTTGTCACATCTGTATGGTGAAGAAGATCTGAAGCAAATGGGTTTCAAGCAGGACTTTGAATGGTCTCAGCCGCCACCGGCAAAGAAATTCAAGAAGACTAAAGTTCCTTCCTTGGTGGCCAGCTCATATTCTTCATCACGCGAAACCGATGATCATGAAGACTTGGACGACACTGTGGCATGCCCTACTACAACAAATGACCCCAACAACGCTGACGCTCCTTCATCAACTTAATATTCTTCAGGGGAGTTAGTCCTCATTTTTCGTCCCTTTTGGTCATTTGATGACAAAGGGGGAGAAATTTGAGTTAGTCTTCAAGCGGGTGTACTTATATGGGTGTTTTTTTCTAAGTTACAACTCTCGTTCTTCTGAGACTTTATTCGATTGAGTTGTAAACTTAAACTCTATGGTGGTCTGATACTTTTGCTAAGTTTTTCTGCATGCTTATTCCTCTTTAATGTTTATGCACGCATGCTGAATTACATCGGCCACCATATTTCATCATGCATTTCAAATTCTTCATATTATATGTTAAATGCGTGTATGGATTATAAGATATAGGGGGAGATCTCCATGATTCTACTCTTCAAAGTGTGCATTGCTTCAAAAGGAAATTCCTCACTATGCACATCTTCAGGGGGAGTTCTTCTATATATTGCAATCAAATTCCTCAATATCAGTATTTACACTTCATATGTTTATCCCTGTTGAAAACTTAACCTATATTGTCATCAATCACCAAAAAGGGGGAGATTGTAACTGCATCTAGTGCCGCTTAGTGACTTTTGTGTATTGAAGACTTATAGGTTAATGTACTGATGCGTTTGTGAGTATACACAAGTCTATAAGTCTATGAGGAGTTTGATATTTACAGAGAAAGTCGACCCCTAAAAATGAAGTTCTTCGTCTGAAGACTTTGGATTTCTGAAGACTTTGAAAGTGAAGAAATTGGTGTAATCCTGAAGACTTGGTATTCATTCGAGGAACATGAAGCATGAAGACTTTTGTTTTCATAGTTTCATTTTCTCTTTCTTGAGTCATAGGAAACACCATACTATTAAAGGTGGTGAGGAAATACTAAGGAAAAATTTCCAAGTGATGCTCAACTCAAAATCCTACACCTACCAATCCCTTCGAGTGAAGCCATTGGAAATCTCATACAGCTCAGCCAATTTCTTCAGTGACAGAGACAAAGTTCTTTTGGTCTCTAAGGAATTTGTTCTAACTGAGGAGTTAGGAATTCGCTAGTGCGGATTGCCTACATAGTGAGGAACATGATAGCCCTGAGGAATTTGATACTCAAAATTCTGACCGTTGCTGTGCTATGCGCTAACTATCCCAAAATATCTACCCACCTAACGGTCATATCATTGATGGGAATTTATGTCTTATCATGTCAGGCTGCTCCCTAGGCTATAAATAGCCGCCCCCTACAACCACTAGCTAGTTGGCTGCTCCGAAACAAACTGACACTTGTCATTTGAGAGCATCCCATCCTTTGAGGACTTTGAGTGAAAATCATCAAGTGAGAAAAACCCAAACCCAAACACCTACAAACCCAAAGTGATTGAGCATCACTGAAGATATTGATCCTGCGTGGATCTGATGCTTGTTACCTTTGAAGACTGTGCATCTTCTAGACAGTTAGGCGGCATGGTCTAGAGCATCCAAGAGGAAATTGTGGATCGCCAAGTGACCGAGTCTGTGAAGGTTTGGAAGTCATCTGAAGACATATCACGAGTGATTGGGCGAGGTCTATGTGACCTTAGCTCAAGGGGAATATGGTGAGGACTAAGTGTCCTAAGCTGCGTGTTCAGGACTGGGTGTTTGGGACTGTGTGTCCTCAGGTTTAAATACCTAGCCGCCCTAACCAGACATACAACTATCACAACAGTTGGAACTGGTCTACCAAATCATTGTCTTCACCGAGCTAACTGGTTCCATTTCCTCAACCCTTCCATTTCCTCATTTATGTGTTGTGTGCTTGTTCATATCTGTTTGAAGACTTTGATTGAAGACTTTCTCTATTTCGTCATCTCAATTTCTTCAGTCTGTTTGTCTTCATTCTGTTTATCCTGTGTTTACGCTTTCTATACTCTGTGCTTGTTTTCATTTCATCATGAAGACCATGCTCATGTTCTGTTATGTTTACTTCTAAGTACTTATTCTGCTGCAAGTAGTTCTTCACTCAGAATTTCCTCACCCGCAAATTCCTTAGTGAAGAATTCATAAAAATCGCCTATTCACCCTCTCTAGTCGATATAACACACTTTCAGTTAGTCCCAAAAATAATATAAAAGTGCATATTGAAGCCCATTAAACATCCAAAACAGATAATATAATAGCATGGAACAATCAAAAATTATAGATATGTTGGAGACGTATCAGCATCCCCAAGCTTAATTCCTGATTGTCCTCGAGTAGGTAAATGATCAAAACAGAATTTTTGATGTGGAATGCTTCCTAACATAATTTTCAATGTAATTTTCTTTATTGTGGGATGAATATTCAGATCCAAAAAATTCAAGACAAAATTTTAATATTGACATAATAATAATAATACTTCAAGCATACTAACCAATCAATTATGTCTTCTCAAAATAACATAGCCAAAGAAAGCTCATCCCTACAAAATCATACAGTTTGGCCATGCTTCATTTTCGTCACACAAAATGCTCCTATCATGCACAATCCCGATGACAAGCCAAGCAATTGTTTCATGCTTTAGTATTCTCAAACTTTTTTTCAACTTTCACGCAATACACGAGCGCGAGCCATGGACATAGCACTATAGGTGGAATATAATATGATGATGGACGTTGTGTGGAGGAGACAAAAAAAGGAGAAAGTCTCACATCGACGCGGCTAATGGACGGGCTATGGAGATGCCCATCAATTGATGTCAACGCGAGGAGTAGGGATTGCCATGCAATGGATGCACTAGAGCTATAAATGTATGAAAGCTCAACAAAAGAAACTAAGTGGTTGTGCGTCCAACTTGCTTGCTCACGAAGACCTAGGGCATTTTGAGGTAGCCCATTGTTGGAATATACAAGCCAAGTTCTATAATTGAAATTCCCACTAGTATATGAAACTGACAAGATAAGAGACTCTCTATCATGAAGATCATGGTGCTACTTTGAAGCACGAGTGTCGGAAAAGGATAGTAACACTGTCCCTTCTCTCTTTTTCTCTCATTTTTTTTTCTTTTTTTGGGCCTTCTCTTTTTTATTTTGCCTTTATCTTTTTTTAATTTCCTCACACGGGACAATGCTCGAATAATGATGATCATCACACTTCTATTTATTTACAACTCAAAAATTACAACTCGATACTAGAACACAATATGACTCTATATGAATGCCTCCGGCGGTGTGCCGGGATGTGCAATGATTCAAGAGTGACATGTATAAAAAATTATGAGCGGTGGCTTTGCCACAAATACGATTTCAAATACATGATCATGTAAGGCAATATGACAATGATGAAGCGTGTCATAATAAACGAAACGGTGGAAATTTGCATGGCAATATATCTCGGAATGGCTATGGAAATGCCATAATAGGTAGGTATGGTGGCTGTTTTGAGGAAGATATAGGGACGTTTATGTGTGATAGAGCGTATCATATCACGGGGTTTGGATGCACCGACGAAGTTTGCACCAACTCTCGAGGTGAGAAAGGGCAATGCATGGTACCGAAGAGGCTAGCAATGATGGAAGGGTGAGAGTGCATATAATCCATGGACTCATCATTAGTCATAAAGAAATCACATACTTATTGCAAAAATCTACAAGTCATCTAAACCAAGCACTACATGCATGCTCCTAGGGGGATAGATTGGTAGGAAAAGACCATCGCTCGTCCCCGACCGCGACTCATAAGGAGGACAATCAAAGAAACACCTCATGCTTCAAATTTGTTACAGAACGGTTACCATACATGCATGCTATGGGACTTGCAAACCTCAACACAACTATTTCTCAAATTCACAAATACTCAACTAGTATGACTCTAATATCACCATCTTCATATCTCAAAACAATCATCAAGTATCAAACTTCTCATAGTATTCAATGCACTCTATATGGAAGTTTTTAGTATACCCATCTTGGATGCATATCATATTAGGACTAATTTCATAACCAAAGAAAATTACCATGCTGTTCTAAAAGACTCTCAAAATAATATAAGTGAAGCATGAAAGATCAATAATTTCTATAAAATTGAACCACCACTGTGCTCTTAAAAGATATAAGTGAAGCACTTGAGAAAAATTATCTAGCTTAAAAGATATAAGTGAAGCACATAGAGTATTCTAATAAATTCTGATTCATGTGTGTCTCTCCCAAAATGTGTGTACAGCAAGGATGATTGTGGTAAAATAAAAAGCAAAGACTCAAATCATACAAGACGCTCCAAGCAAAACACATATCATGTGGTGAATAAAAATATAGCCTCAAGTAAAGTTACCGATAGATGAAGACGAAAGATGGGATGCCTTCCGGAGCATCCCCAAGCTTAGGCTTTTGGTTGTCCTTGAATTTTACCAAGGCATCCCAAGCTTAGGCTCTTTCCACTCATTGTTCCAAAATCCATCAAATCTTTACCCAAAAACTTGAAAACTTCACAACGCAAAACTCAACATAAAATCTCATGAGCTCCGTTAGTATAAGAAAACAAACCACCACTTTAAGATACTGTCATGAACTGATTCTTTATTTATATTGGTGTTAAACCTACTGTATTACAACTTCTCTATGGTTAATACCCCCCCAATACTAGCCATAGATTCATCAAAATAAGCAAACAACACACGAAATACAGAATCTGTCAAAAATGGAACAGTTTGTAGAAATGTGGAGTTTTCGAGTACTTCTTTAACTCCAAAAATTCTGAAAATTAGGACGACATAAATAATTTGTATGTTGATCTACTGCAGTTGGAATTGGTATTTTGTCGCTCTCTGGTAAAAAATGAAAATTATTCTCGTGAGTGCATACTTTCTGTTTTTTTCAGCAAGATCAAACAACAATCACCCAAGAAGATCCTAAAGGCTTTACTTGGCACAACCACTAATTGAAACATAAAAAACACAATAATAACAGAGGATAGATGATTTATTTATTACTAAACTGGAACAAAAAGCAAGGAACAAAAATAAAATTGGGTTGCCTCCCAACAAGCGCTCTCGTTTAGCGCCCCTAGCTCGGCATAAAAGCAAGAATAGATCTAGGTATTGTCATCTTTGGTATGCAATCCATGAGTGGCTCTCATAATAGATTCATAAGGTAGTTTAATTTTCTTTCTAGGAAAGTGTTCCATGCCTTTCCTTAATGGAAATTGGAATCTAATATTTCCTTCTTTCATGTGAATAATTGCACCAATCGTTCTAAGGAAAGGTCTACCAAGAATAATAGGACATGAAGTATTGCAATCTATATCAAGAACAATGAAATCTACGGGAACAAAATTCCTATTTGCAACAATAATAACATCATTAATTCTTCCCATAGGTTTCTTAATGGTGGAATTCGCAAGGTGCAAATTTAAAGAACAATCATCAAATTCACGAAAACCTAACACATCACACAAAGTTTTCAGAATCGTGGAAACACTAGCACCCAGATCACATAAAGCATAGCATTCATGATCTTTGATCTTAATTTTAATAGTAGGTTCCCACTCATCATAAAGTTTTCTAGGGATAGAAACTTCTAGTTCAAGCTTTTCTTCATAAGATTGCATTAAAGCATCAACAATATGTTTAGTAAAAGCCTTATTTTGATCATAAGCATGAGGAGAATTTAACACGGATTGCAACAAGGAAATACAATCTATCAAAGAGCAATTATCATAATTAAATTTCTTGAAATCCAAAATAGTGGGTTCATTGCTATGTAAAGTTTTGACCTCTTCAATCCCACTTTTATTAATTTTAGCATCAAGATCTAAAAACTCCAAATCATTGGGACGCCTCTTAACTAAAGTTGACTCATCTCCAGTCCCATATTTATCAAGATTCATATTGGAAAACAAAGATTTAATAGGATACACATCAATCACTTTTAGATCTACATCTTTATTATCATGAAAACTAGAAGAACACGCTTTCACAAAGCAATCCTTTTTAGCATGCATCCTAGCGGTTCTTTCTTTGCACTCATCAATGGAAATTCTCATGGACTTTGAGAGACTCATTGATATCATGCTTAGGTGGAATAGATCTAAGTTTCAAAGAATCAACATCAAGAGAAATTCTATCCATGTTCCTAGCCAACTCATCAGTTTTAAGCAATTTTTCTTCAATCAAAGCATTGAAATTCTTTTGTGAATTCATAAATTCTTCAACACTAGTCTCAAAATCAGAGGGTATCTTATTAATATTTCCATAATAGTTGTTGTAGGAATTACCATAATTATTAGAGGAATTACTAGGGAATGGCCTAGATTTAAACTTTCCTCTATAAGCGTTGTTACCAAAATTGTTCCTACCAACAAAATTCACATACATAGATTAATTATTATTCTCAATCAAAGTGGACAAAGGCATATCATTAGGATCATAAGAAACACTCTTATTAGCAAACAATTTCATAAGTTCATCCATCTTTCCACTCAAAACATTAATCTCTTCAATCGCATGAACCTTTTTACTAGTGGATCTTTTAGTATGCCATTGAGAATAATTAACCATAATATTATCTAGGAGTTTAGTAGCTTCTCCTAAAGTGATTTCCATAAAAGTGCCTCCCACGGCCAAATCTAAAAGATTTCTAGAAGCAAAATTCAATCCGGCATAATTTTTTGTATAATCATCCATAAATTGAAACCATGTGTTGGGCAATTACGTATCATTAATTTCATCCTCTCCCAAGCTTGTGCAACATGCTCATGATCAAGTTGCTTAAAATTCATAATATTGTTCCTAAGGGAGATAATTTTAGCAGGAGGAAAACACTTAGAGATAAAAGCATCTTTGCACTTATTCCATGAATCAATACTATTTTTAGGCAAAGAAAAGAGCCAAGTTTTAACATGATCTCTAAGAGAAAATGAAAATAGCTTCAATATAACAATATCATTATCCACAGCTTTCTTCTTTTGCATATCACACAAATCAAGAAATTTGTTTAGATGGGTAGCGGCATCTTCACTAGGAAGGCCAGAAAATTGATCTTTCATGACAAGATTCAACAAAGCAGGATTAATTTCACAAGATTCAGCATCGATAATAGGAGCAATCGGAGTGCTAAAAAAATCATTGTTGTTGGTATTGGAAAAGTCACATAATTTAGTATTATCTTGAGCCATCGTGACTAACAATCAATCCAACACACAATCACACAAGAAGCAAGCGAAAAGAGGCGAACGGAAAAGGGGCAAACAGAAAAAGGGGCGAATAAAACGGCAAAGGTGAAGTGGGGGAGAGGAAAACGAGAGGCAAATGGCAAATAATGTAATGCGAGGGCGAAGAGTTTGTGATGGGTACTTGGTATGTCTTGACTTGAGCGTAGATCTCCCCGGCAACGGCACTAGAAATCCTTCTTGCTACCTCTTGAGCATGCATTGGTTTTCCCTTGAAGAGGAAAGGGTGATGCAACAAAGTTGCGTAAGTATTTCCCTCAGTTTTTGAGAAGCAAGGTATCAATCCAGTAGGAGACTACACACAAGTCGCCTAGTACCCGCACAAATGCTACCTCTTGAGCACTGCGTTGGTTTTCCCTTGAAGAGGAAAGGGTGATGCAGTAAAGTAGCGTAACTATTTCCCTCAGTTTTTGAGAACCAAGGTATCAATCCAGTAGGAGATCACGCTCGAGTCCCACACACCTACACAAACAAATAAGAACCTCGCAACCAACGCAATAAAGGGGTAGTCAATCCCGTCATGGTCACTTACGAGAGTGAGATCTGATAGATATGATACGATAATTTTTTTGGTATTTTTATGATAAAGAGAAATAAATATGCAAAGTAAAATAAACGGCAATAGAAATAGCTAAGTGTTGGAAGATTAATATGATGGAAGATAGACCCGGGGGCCACAGGTTTCACTAGTGGCTTCTCTCAAGAGCATATATATTACATTGGGTAAACGAATTACTGTCGAGCAATTGATAGAATTGAGCATAGTTATGAGAATATCTAGGTATGGTCATGTATATAGGCATCACGTCCGTGACAAGTAGACCGAAACGATTCTGTATCTACTACTATTACTCCACACATCGACCGCTATCCAGCATGCATCTAGAGTATTAAGTTCATAAGAACAGAGTAATGCTTTAAGTAAGATGACATGATGTAGAGGGATAAACTCATGCAATATGATATAAACCCCATCTTTTTATCCTCGATGGAAACAATACAATTCGAAGAGACTTGCAAAGATAAACCAATCATACATAAAAGAATTCAGAGGAGAATCAAATATTGTTCATAGATAATCTAGATCATAAACCCACAATTCATCGGATCTCGACAAACACACCGCAAAAGAAGATTACATCGAATAGATCTCCAAGAGAATCGATGAGAACTTTGTACTGAGACCCAAAGAGAGAGAATAAGCCATCTAGCTAATAACTACGGACCCGAAGGTCTGAAGTAAACCACTCACACATCACCGGAGAGGCCATGGAGTTGATGTAGAGGCCCTCCGTGATCAATGCCCCCTCCGGTAGAGCTCCGGAAAAGGCCCCAAGATGGGATCTCTCGGGTACAGAAGGTTGCGGCCGTGGAATTAGGTTTTTGTGGTGCTCCTAGATGTTTGGGGGGTACGTGGATATATAGGAGGAAGAAGTACATTGGTGGAGCAACGAGGGGCCCACAAGGGTGGAGGGCGCGCCCAGGGGGGTAGGCGCGCCCCCTGCCTCGTGGCCTCCTCGATTGTTTCTTGACACACACTCCAAGTCTCCTGGATCACGTTCGTTGAGAAAATCATGTTCCCGAAGGTTTCATTCTATTTAGACTCCGTTTGATATTCCTTTTCGGCGGAACTCTAAAATAGACAAAAAACAGCAATTTGGGTTGGGCCTCCGGTTAGTAGGTTAGTCCCAAAAATGATATAAAAGTGTAAAATAAAGCCCATTAACATACAAAATAGATAATATAATATCATGGAGCAATCAAAAATTATAGATACGTTGGAGACCTATCAAGCATCCCCAAGCTTAATTCCTGCTCGTCCTCGAGTAGGTAAATGATAAATAAAGAATTTTTGATGTGGAATTCTTTCTAACATATTTCTCAATGTAATTTTTCTTTATTTTGGCATGAATGTTCAGATTTGAAAGATTCAAGATAAAAGTTTAACATTGACATAAAAATAATAATACTTCAAGCATACTAACTAAGCAATTATGTCTTCTCAAAATAACATGACCAAAGAAAGTTATCCCTACAAAATCATATAGTCTGGGTATGCTCTATCTTCACCACACAAAGTATTTAAATCATGCACAACCCCGTTGACAAGCCAAGCAATTGTTTCATACTTTTGATGTTCTCAAACTTTTTCAATCTTCACGCAATACATGAGCGTGAGCCATGGATATAGCACTATATGTGGAATAGAATGGTGGTTGTGGAGAAGACAAAAAGGAGAAGATAGTCTCACATCAACTAGGTGTATCAACGGGCTATGGAGATGCCCCTTAAAAGATATCAATGTGAGTGGGTAGGGATTTACATGCAACAGATGCACTAGAGCTATAAGTGTATGAAAGCTCAACAAAATAACTAAGTGGGTGTGCATCCAAATTGCTTGCTCATGAAGACCTAGGGCATTTTGAGGAGGCCCATCATTGGAATATACAAGCCAAGTTCTATAATGAAAAATTCCCAATAGTATATGAAAGTGATATCATAGGAGACTCTCTATCATGAAGATCATGGTGCTACTTTGAAGCACAAGTGTGGAAAAAGGATAGTAGCATTGTCCCTTCTCTCTTTTTCTCTCATTCATTTTTTTCTTTGGGCCTTCTTTCTCTTTTTTCTCTTTGGCCTCTTTTTTTCTGTCCGGAGTCTCATCTCGACTTGTGGGGGAATCATAGTCTCCATCATCCTTTCCTCACCTGGGACAATGCTCTAATAATGATGATCATCACACTTTATTTACTTACAACTTAAGAACTACAACTCGATACTTAGAACAAAATATGACTCTATGTGAATTCCTCCGGCGGTGTACCGGGATGTGCAATGATGCATGAGTGACATGTATGAAGAATTATGAACGGTGGCTTTGCCACAAATATGATGTCAACTACATGATCATGCAAGCAATATGACAATGATGAAGCGTGTCATAATAACGGAACGATGGAAAGTTGCGTGGCAATATATCTCGGAATGGCTATGGAAATGCCATAATAGGTAGGTATGGTGGATGTTTTGAGGAAGGTATATGGTGGGTTTATGGTATCGGCGAAAGTTGCGCGATACTAGAGAGGCTAGCAATGGTGGAAGGGTGAGAGTGCGTATAATCCATGGACTCAACATTAGTTATAAAGAACTCACATACTTATTGCAAAAATCTAAAAGTTATCAAAGCAAAGTATTACGCGCGTGCTCCTAGGGGGATAGATTGGTAGGAAAAGACCATCGCTCGTCCCCGACCTCCACTCATAAGGAAGACAATCAATAAATAAATGATGCTCCGACTTCATCACATAACGATTCACCATACGTGCATGCTACGGGAATCACAAAATTTAGCACAAGTATTTCTCAAATTCACAACTACTCAACTAGCATGACTCTAATATTACCATCTCCATATCTAAAAACAATTATCAAGTATCAAACTTCTCATAGTATTCAATGAACTTCTATGAAGGTTTTTTATATTATCGCTAAAAGCAAATTTCCATGTTGTTCTAAAGGACTCTCAAAATAATATAAGTGAATCATGAGAGATCAATTATTTCTATAAAATAAAACCATCGCCATGCTCTAAAAGGTATAAGTGAAGCACTAGAGCAAAAACTATATGGCTCAAAAGATATAAGTGAAGCACATAGAGTATTCTAATAAATTTCAAATCATGTGAGTCTCTCTCCAAAGGTGTGTACAGCAAGGATGATTGTGGTAAAATAAAAATCAAAGACTCAAACCATACAAGGCGCTCCAAGCAAAACACATATCATGTGGTGAATAAAAATATAGCTCCAAGTAAAGTTACCGATAGACGAAGACGAAAGAGGGGATGCCTTCAGGGGCATCCCCAAGCTTAGGCTTTTTGG
This sequence comes from Triticum urartu, assembly GCF_003073215.2. NCBI lineage: Eukaryota > Viridiplantae > Streptophyta > Magnoliopsida > Poales > Poaceae > Triticum > Triticum urartu. Next base: position 219,998,337 of record NC_053025.1, read on the forward strand.
TGTCCTTGAATTTTACCTTGGGGTGCCATGGGCATCCCCAAGCTTAGGCTGTTGCCACTCCTTGTTCCATAATCCATCAAATCTTTACCCAAAACTTGAAACTTCACAACACAAAACTCAAATCTAAAATCACGTGAGCTCCGTTAGCGAAAGAAAACAAAACACCACTTCAAGGTACTATAATGAACTCATTCTTGGTTTATATTGGTGTTAAACCTACTATATTCCAACTTCTCTATGGTTTATAAACTATTTAACTAGCCATAGATTCATCAAAATAAGCAAACAACACACGAAAAACAGAATCTGTCAAAAACAGAACAGTTTGTAGTAATCTCTAGCTAACGTAAACTTCTGGAACCCCAAAAATTCTAAAATAAATTTATGGACGTGAGGAATTTATCTATTAATGGTCTTAAAAATAATTAACTAAATAGCACCTTCCAAATAAAATGGCAGCAATTCTCGTGAGCGCTAAAGTTTCTGTTTTTACAGCAAGATCAAAAAGACTTTCCCCAAGTCTTCCCAACGGTTCTACTTGGCACAAACACTAATTAAACACCAAAAACACAACCAAAACAGAGGCTAGATAAATTATTTATTGAATAAAATCAAGGAAAAATATTGGGTTGTCACCCAACAAACTCTTTTCTTTAAAGCCTTAAAGCTAGGCATACGATTTCAACGATGCTCACATAAATGAAAAGAATTGAAGCACAAAGAGAGCATCATAAAACACGTGACAAACACATCTAAGTCTAGCATACTTCGTATGCATAGGCATCTTATAGGCAAAAAATATCAAGGCAAGCAAAAAGTAGCATATGCAAGGAAGCGGAAAGAAACAATAGCAATCTCAACATAACGAGAGGTAATTTAGTAACATGAAAATTTCTACCACCATATTTTCCTCTCTCATAATAATTACAAGTAGGATCATAATCAAATTCAACAATATAGCTATCACAAAACATATTCTTAACACGATCCACATGTATGCAAAGTTGAAACTCTTCCAAAATAGTGGGATTAACATTAACTAAAGTCATGACCTCACCAAACCCACTTTCAATATTATTGCAAACATTATTATAAATCTAATATTCATCATGGGGCTTAAATAAATTTCCAAGATCAAAAGAAGAATCACCCCAATCATGATCATTGTAACAAGTAGTAGACATAGCAAAACTAGCATCCCCAAGCTTAGGGTTTTGCATATCATAAGCACAATTGACATTAATAGAATTTATACTATCATCATTGCAATCATGCTTTTTATTCAAAGATCCATCGTGAATCACTCCATAAAGTACTTCATCAAAATTTCAGATTCACGAATTTCAAGCAAAACTTCATAAAGATAATCTAGTGCACAAAACTCACTAGCAATTGGTTCATCATAATTGGATCTCTTAAAAAGATTAGCAAGCGGATGAGGATGCATAGATCTTAGTTTCTTTGTTTAGCAATAAATAAACAACTAGTCCAACCAAACGAGCCAAGTAAGACATGAAAGCAAACGAAAAGACGAATAGAAGAAGGGCGGATAAAACGGCAAGGGTGAAGTGGGGGAGAGGAAAACGAGAGGCAAATGGCAAATAATGTAATCCGAGGGATAAGAGTTTGTGATGGGTACTTGGTATGTCTTGACTTGGCGTAGATTTCCCCGGCAACGGTGCCAGAAATGGCTTGTTGCTGGGAGTCAAATCTTGACTTGACTTGGCGTGAATCTCCCCTGCAACGGCGCCAGAAATCCTTCTTGCTACCTCTTGAGCACTGCGTTGGTTTTCCCTTGAAGAGGAAAGGGTGATGCAGTAAAGTAGCGTAAGCATTTCCCTCAGTTTTTGAGAACCAAGGTATCAATCCAGTAGGAGATCACGCTTGAGTCCCACGCACCTACACAAACAAATAAGAATCTCGCAACCAATGCGATAAAGGGGTTGTCAATCCCTTCAAGGTCACTTAAGAGAGTGAGATCTGATAGATATGATAAGATAATTTTTTTGGTATTTTTATGATAAAGAGAAATAAAGATGCCAAGTAAAATAAACGGCAATAGAAATAGCTAAGTGTTGGAAGATTAATATGATGGAAGATAGACCCGGGGGCCATAGGTTTCACTAGTGGCTTCTCTCAAGAGCATAAGTATTACGGTGGGTAAAGGAATTACTGTCGAGCAATTGATAGAATTGAGCATAGTTATGAGAATATCTAGGTATGATCATGTATATAGGTATCATGTCCGTGACAAGTAGACCGAAACGATTCTGCATCTACTACTGTTACTCCAAAAATCGACCGCTATCCAGCATGCATCTAGAGTATTAAGTTCATAAGAACAGAGTAATGCTTTAAGTAAGATGACATGATGTAGAGGGATAAACTCATGCAATATGATATAAACCCCATCTTTTTATCCTCAATGGCAACAATACAATACATGTCGTTTCCCTTTCTATCACTGGGATCGAGCACCGCAAGATTGAACCCAAAGCTAAGAACTTCTCCCATTGCAAGAAAGATCAATCTAGTAGGCCAAACCAAACTGATAATTCGAAGAGACTTGCAAAGATAAACCAATCATACATAAAGGAATTTTCAGGAGAATCAAATATTGTTCATAGATTATCTGGATCATAAACCCACAATTCATCGGATCTCGACAAACACACTGCAAAAGAAGATTACATCGAATAGATCTCCAAGAGAATCGAGGAGAACTTTGTATTGTGATCCAAAGAGAGAGAAGAAGCCATCTAGCTAATAACTATGGACCCGAAGGTCTAAAGTAAACTACTCACACATCATAGGAGAGGCCATGGAGTTGATTTAGAGGCCCTCCATGATCAATGCCCCCTCCGGCGGAGCTCCGGAAAAGGCCCCAAGATGGGATCTCTCGAGTAAAGAAGGTTGCGGCGGTGGAATTAGGTTGTCGTGGTGCTCCTGGATGTTTGGGGGGTACGTGGATATATATAGGAGGAAGAAGTACGTCGGTGGAGCAATGAAGGGCCCACAAGGGTGGAGGGCGTGCCCAGGGGGGTAGGCGCGCGCCCTGCCTCGTGGCCTCCTCGGTTATTTCTTCACGCACACTCCAAGTCTCCTGGATCACGTTCGTTGAGAAAATCACATTCCCGAAGGTTTCATTCTGTTTGGACTCCGTTTGATATTCCTTTTCGGCGGAACTCTAAAATAGGCCAAAAAATAGCAATTTGGGCTAGGCCTCCGGTTAGTAGGTTAGTCCCAAAAATGATATAAAAGTGTAAAATAAAGCCCATTAACATCCAAAATAGATAATATAATAGCGTGGAGTAATCAAAAATTATAGATATGTTGGAGACGTATCAACAAACAATCAAGAACCTCGCAACCAACGCGATAAAGAGGTTGTCAACCCCTTCACGGTCGCTTGCAAAAGTGAGATCTGATAAAGATAATAAGATAATTTTTTTGGTATTTTTGTTGTATAGATTGAAAAGTAAGGATTGCAAAATAAAATAAATAGTAATCTAGAATTGTAGATCAGAAACTTATATGATATAAAATAGACCCGGGGGCCATAGGTTTCACTAGTGGCTTCTCTCATGATATCATGTATTACGGTGGGTGAACAAATTACTGCTGAGCAATTGATAAAAGAGCGCATAGTTATGAGAATATCTAGGCATGATTAGGAAATATAGGCATCACGTCTGTGTTAAGTAGACCGAAACGATTCTGCATCTACTACTATTACTCCACACATTGACCGCTATCCAGCATGCATATAGTGTATTAAGTTCATAAGAACAGAGTAATGCTTTAGGCAAGATCACATGATGTAGAGGGATAAACTCATGCAATATGATATAAACCCCATCTTTTTATCCTCGATGGCAATAATACAATACGTGCCTTGCTGCCCCTACTGTCACTGGGAAAGTACACCGCAAGATTGAACCCAAAGCTAAGCACTTCTCCCATTGCAAGAAAGATCAATCTAGTAGGCCAAACTAAATCGATAATTCAAAGATACTTGCAAAGATATCAAGACATGCATATAAGAATTCAGAGAAGAACCAAATATTGTTCATAGATAAACTTGATCATAAATCCACAATTCATCAGATCTCGGCAAACACACTACAAAAGAATATTACATCGAATAGATCTCCAAGAACATCAAGGAGAACTTTGTATTGAAGATCAAAGAGAGAGAAGAAGCCATCTAGCTAATAACTATGGACCCGAAGGTCTGTGGTAAACTACTCACACATCATCGGAGAGGCTATGGTGTTGATGTAGAAGCCCTCCGTGGTCGATTCCCCCTCTGGCAGATCGCCGAAAAAGGTCCCCAGATGGGATATCACGGGTACAGAAGGTTGCGGCGGTGGAAAAGTGGTTTCGTGGCTCCCTTGGATGTTTTTAGGGTATAAGAGTATATATAGGCGAAAGAAGCATGTCGGTGGAGCTACGGGGGGCCCATGAGGGGGCGCCCTCCTACCTCGTGGCCGCCTCATTGCGTCGCTGACTTCCACTCCAAGTCTCCTGGATTGCGTTTGTTCCAAGAAAGATCCTCGCGAAGGTTTCGTTCCGTTCGGATTCCGTTTGATATTCCTTTTTTTGCGACACACTGAAATAGGCAAAAAAAAAGAAACTAGCACTAGGCCTCCGGTTAATAGGTTAGTCCCAAAAATAATAGAAAAGTGCATATTAAAGCCCATTAAACATCCAAAACTGATAATATAATAGCATGGAACAATAAAAAATTATAGATACGTTGGAGACATATCAGTGTCTCCTACATTGGTTAGGTGTCACTTGGGAGCCTCCGTCAAGATTGTGGAATTGAACCAAGGAGTGTGTAAGGGCAAGGAGATCACCTACTTCGTGAAGATCTACCCAAGTGAGGCAAGTCCTTCGTGGGAGATGGCCATGGTGGGATAGACAAGGTGGATTCTTCATGGACCCTTCATCGGTGGAGCCCTCCGTGGACTCACGTAGCCGTTACCCTTCATGGGTTGAAGTCTCCATCAACGTGGATGTACAATAGCACCACCTATTGGAACGACGCCAAAAATCTATGTGTCTACATTGCGTTTGCTACCTCCAAACTCCTCCACTTTACCTTCATATGCAATGGTTTACATTCCGTTGCTATACTCTTAGACTTGCATGTGTAGGTTGATTGCTTGGCTTGTGATAAATTGCTAAAAATCTGCCAAGACTTAAAATTGGCAAAAGGCTAGATTTTTATTTTGTCAAGTAGTCTAATCACCCCCTCTAGACATACTTTTGATCCTACAAGTGGTATCAGAGAATTGGTCTCCATTTGCCTTGATTTCCATAGGTTTGGTGATCATAGCCTTGGTTTCACAACCTAGGAGAGTATGGCGTCTAGCGAGGGAAATTACCACTACAGAGGTCCTTACTTTGATGGTACTAATTTTGCTAGTTGGAAGCATAAGATGAAAATGCATATTCTTGGACATAACCCCGCCGTTTGGGCTATTGTGTGTATTGGCTTGCAGGGTGAATTCTTTGATGGGAGAGAACCGAACCATGAAGCTACCGCAGAAGAGTTGAAGATGCTGCAATATAATGCTCAAGCTTGCGATATCCTCTTCAAAGGATTGTGCCCCGAAGAATTCAACAAAATTAGTGGTCTTGAGAATGCAAAGGAAATTTAGAATACTTTGATTGGTATGCACGAAGGTACCGACTCCGTCAAGGAGTCCAAACTAGATGTGCTTCACAGTCAGCTTGACAAGTTCAAAATGAAGGATGGTGAAGGTGTCGCTGAAATGTACTCTAGGCTTGCTCTCATCACAAATGAGATTGCCGGCTTATGAAGTGAAAAGATGACCGATAGATTCATCATCAAGAAGATCCTAAGTTCCTTGGATTGAAAATATGATATCGTGTGCACATTGATCCAGATGCTGCCCAACTACAAAGATCTCAAGCCAACAGAAGTCATTGGAAGAATTGTTGCTCATGAGACGTCACTCAAGGATAAAGAAGAGCTTCACAACAAGTCAAGTGGTGCTTACAAAGCCTCATGTGATGCTCCTGCATCATCAAGTGAGAAACAAGTCTTCAATGAGGAATTGAGCCTAATGGTGAAGAATTTCAACGAGTTCTACAAGAGTAGAAGCAAGGAAAGAAGTTCCAAGTCATGGTCCTTGTCGGTGTACAAAAGTAGGGGCTCTTCTTTTGACCCCTTTACTTGTGCACGGGCAGTCAGAGCCACGCGCCACGGTCACACTTAGCAGGGTAGAGGAGGGAAGCCGGAGAGAAGCCGAAGCACGAGACAACCAAGGCAACGCCAAGACCAGAAACACAGGAGAGCAAGAGGGCGAGGTGGACTCCCTCGGCAAGATCCTTGCCGAGGCAGCCTCCGCAGCCCCGGCAAGAGCCTTGCCGGGGCAACTTGCTCAATGCGAGCGGAGCAAGCCACCCTTGAGCCCACAGGCTCCAACCCAACCAACTACATTGGAACCAAGGTTTGGGAGGCACCTCTGTGATGGCATGCAAATCTTCGTCAAGATCATAAACATGTGAGATCAGATGAGGACCAGAAGACGGCAACCCTCGGCGGCATCCTAGCCAAGGAAATCCACAAGACCCCCGGCAAGACACTTGCCGGGGACGACTACAACGCCACGGCAATACCCTTGCAGGGCCCCGGCAAGACCCTTGCCGAGGGCATCAGCAGGGCCACTGCCAGGCCCGCGCCAGCCAAGACTCCACCATCGTCCCCAAGTAGCTGCTAGCTCAACCAGCTGGGCAGGCACCTGTGTGGCGACGGGAGGCCTCTACACTGACCCAGCAAGCACCTGCGTGGTGACATGCAGATCTTCCTGAAGGCTCCACCACGACGCCAGCCCAGCAGCCAGCCAACGTGGCGCTACGACGCCTCGTCAGCTCGGAGGCGTGTCGAAGCCAGGCGTGGCGGCGATAGGTGGGACGTGCTTCCTTACCGCCCCCGATAAAGTGAGAGGGGCACGTCGGCAGCGCATTAAATGCGTTTGTCCGACGGGGCCAGAGGACAGACTCATCCACTGTAGACCTTTCCACCTCCTGTGTGCCACTGTGGCAACCCCTTTTCGCCTATAAAAGGAGGCCCAAGGCGTCCAAGAGGGGGATTCGGCTCTTTTGGGCAAGTTGCACCCCGTAGCTAGCTCAAGAACACAAGAACACTCAAATACATCCACCAAAGTAGGACTAGGGTATTACGCATCTTCGTGGCCCGAACCTGGGTAAACGATCCGTGTGCTTCTTGTCAGTCCCACTCTTTGCACAACCTCGCGCTCACCAACCGTAGAAGGGATCCCAGTGACCCCATAGGTGTTGTTTCCATCGACAGTCCTACAATGACAAAAGATCTTCTAGTCGTGAGCGTAATTGCTACAATTGTGGAAGACCCGAACACTACTCCAATGAGTGTACGGCTCCCTACAAAAGAAGAGAAGACTCACCTAAAAGGAGAAGTAGAGGATAAGAATCACCTCCAAGAGAGAGGAGTAGGGATGATCGTTATGAATGAAGAACCTCTCATAGAAGTAATGATTCAGAAAGGAAGGACACGTCACCAAGGAGCTACACAAAATGAAGACATCAAGCTCATGTTGGTGAATGGGTATCCAACTCCGATTCCAACCATCACTCCGAGAGAAGTTATCACTCCGACTCAGAATATACTCAAGATGAAGGTGTTGCCGGTCTAGCACTTGTGTCGACGAACTCCTATGACATATTTGACTCACCAAATGAAGGAATTGGAAGATGCTTCATGGCTAAAGGCCCAAAGGTATCACACCCCGAGTATGTTGATTTCAATAGCGATGAAGATGATTTGCTAGGTGATGATGATTTACTTGTTGACAACTCTAGTGATGAAAACTATGATGAACTTGCTATTAATCATGCTAATCAAGATAAAATGAATGACGATGATAAGAAGGAGATTGAGCGTCTAACTACAGAACTAAACACTCTTAAGTTAGCTCATGAAACTACCTTGGAAGATCATCAAGAGCTTTTAAAGACTCATGAGAAGCTACACTTTGAAAAGCTCAAACTTGAGCAAGCGCATGGGTTCTTAAAGGCAATCAATGATGATCTTCATAAGAAAAGTTCTTCTTACATTGCCAAGCATTTACTCTTGTCTACTTACATGCCACAAGTAAAATCTAGCAACAAGAGCAAGAAAGATTCTTCTTCTAGTAGTAACAATAATCATTTTATATCCAATGTTGTTGCTACTAGTAGTTCTCTTGATTCCACTAATGATTCTCTTAGTCAAGTTACACTTGAGCAAGAAAATAGCTTATTGAAGGGAATTATAGAGAAAGGTGTTTATAAGAGCCTTGCTGTAAGTAAGCAATTTGACGAAATTGTACGCAAGCAAGGAAGGCACTGGAAGAATCAAGGTGTTGGTTTTGAACGAAAGTTCAATGCCAATGGACTTGAGTGGGAAGAAGATCAATACCCCAAGACGAAGTTTGTTCCTCAACAAGAGAATTATGATCCTACTTCTTTCAAGGGGACACAAGCTCAAGATGATCTTCCACCACAAGACCACAAGCAAAAAGGCAAGGATAAGCTTCGAGAGGAGATTGATGCATTTGAAGAAGCTCCCAAGGCCTTGGTCAAGTGGGTTCCCAAGACTACATCAAGCTGTACTGCATCAAGTACGAGTACAACTCCAAGGATTCCCATCAAATTGATGTGGATCCTGAAGAAGAAGAACTAGAGATTTCTTGAGGGTGACTCCACCAACATACTTCACTCATATCATTTTGGCGAGAACAAGTGCAAACAACTTTCACATCTTGCACTAGTTCAAGGAGTCACAAACCCTCTTGTTGGTAAGACAAGGGACAAGGTAACCTAATGCTTTCATGGACATCATCTTGTGTGAACTTCACTCTATGTCTATGGATATCCTTGTTTGTTCCTTGTCGGACTAACCCGTCTAGGTATTGAGAGTGCAACTCACTCCAATGGATTTCTCCAAATGATCTACATCAACATTGAGCATCCACATCTTCAACATCTACATGAAGTCATCATCGATAAAACCCAAGGTTAGTTCATCCCTCTTAGGGGGGATATCACATCTAGGGGGAGCTTTACTCTAAGTATTGAGCTAAAACAACTCTAATGGTGTGAACACAACAGTGCTTTATGTAAAAGTGGCAACCCCACTTGTGCTCAAACGATGAGTATGACCTATGATCAAATGTTCTCATTTGATTCCTAAGTCAATATACTCATATATAGATGACCTACTCATCGCCAATTGCTTGTTAGATGCTAGAGTGTTTGTGCATTCTTTGTCACATATTTCATTTGCCATTTTATTGTGTGAGCATGTTGATTGCATACTTTTATCATTTGAGGACATAAATTTGTTGCTTTGATTGTTTGCATATTTTTATTTTGCCAAATGGATGGACAAGAATGCCTAAGAACTTCCTCTAGCAAATCGGTGTGATCGAGTTTAACTCTCAGTGAAACCCTAGCAATCTTGGAGTCACCGAACTGTGTCTCGGTCTAACCAATTCCACTAGTTTAGACTCCAAAAGTTGCTTCGATGTCACCAATTTTAACAAATCGGTAGCTCCGAAATGCTTTCTGTGGAAAACTAAAACTAAGTTTTTGGCTCATCTGTTTTGCAAAACCTCTGCGCTTTGTGATGCTCATCCACTCTATCTCATCTATAACTATTCACAGGGTCAACTATCAGTTTGCAGTGCCAGAATGTCTGATCAGAGCGATAGCCAGAACATCTTAGAAGAGCAGGTGAATCTGAGTGAGGGCACTAGTCCCTCTGGCAGTTATGATGAAGGCAACAGAAGTACTCCTAGCAACCTGTCTAAGGCTGCTACTAGGCATAGGAGGAAGAGGAATTCTGATTCTGAAGATGAGGACTATGTAGCTGTTGAGGAGGAGGCCAGCTCCCAGAAAAAGGTTGTCAAGAAAGAATTTGGCACAACTGCATCTACAAAGCCTGGATTGAACAAGAAGGCTCCTGCAAATAGGGTGCCCATGTCAAAGGCCAGAGCCTCCACTCTTGAAACTTCCAAATCATCTGGTGGAGGGGCTGATGGTGAGGGAAGAAGAGGAACGAAAGGGTCAAGAGGACCATGGCCAAAGTTATTGGGAAACCCTCAATGATGATTCAGTCTGATGAAGAAGAGGAAGAGGATGCTGCACCAGCACCTAAAGCTCCAAAGCTGATGGGGGATGCCATCATGTCTGGGGCTACTCCTTCAAAGCCCAATTCTGCCCCCAAAACTTCTGCTGCAGCCCCCAAGACTGCACCAAAGAGGAGCACAAGGAATATACCAGCTGCTGAGAAGAACAAGGCCCCAGTGCCTGAGATTGAAGAAGAAGAAGATGCTAAAGCCCAAGTGCTTAGGAAGCTCAAGCCCAATATCCTTGACCATGATGACAACCATCCACTGGCAAAAAATATGAAAATCAGAAAGGATGCAGGTCTCAGATTATGGAGGGAATCAGATCCATATGCTGTGAGGAGATGGACTGTTGTGGATTATAGGTTTCACACCAAGGAGCAGCAGGACTTCTATGAGACTATTCTGCTAGATAAGAAGCCTATTGTCTGTGATATGAAGTGGGCAGACTGGAAATATATTGACAACAATGAAGACCACTTCCCAGGAGTGCATCAGCGCTTCAGACTATGTGGAGTAGACACTTTTGTGGGTCAAAAACTCACCAAGTGGAATGATGAGCTCATTATGCAATTCTATTCCACAACCCATTTCTATCCTGATGGAAGGATTGTTTGGATGTCTGAAGGTACGAGGTACCAATCAATAGTTGCTGAATGGGCCAAGCTGATAAATGCCCCTGCAGAGCATGAAGATGGCATAGATGTCTATGCCAAGAAGAAGAAAGACCACAACTCCATGGCTAACATGTATAAGGAGATTCCTGACAAAGCTTTGGAGACTCACAAGATGGGCTCTGTATATTATCTGTTGTCTGGACTGACCACCATCAACACTATCTTGAGGCACACCTTGTTGCCCAAATCAGGAGATCATAGGATGATCAGAGGCTATTCTATAAACTTGTTGCAGTTGTTTGATGTGTCCCAGAAGTTCAAAGTGACGAGTCTAATTGTTGACACAATCAAAAGGACAGCTGCAGATCAGAAGAGATCTTGTGGGTATGCTCCACACATCCAGATGCTCATCAACTCCAAGATGTGCACATGCACATACTTATTGGACAAGGACCATCTTCCCTTGAGGCCTGACTTTGAGGACAACACAGTTGTCATGAATGATGAAGATCCCACATCTGTAGAGTCTAAAGAGAAGAGGGAGAAAGCAAAGGCTGAGAAGGCAGCCAAGATGCCAAGTGTTGAAGAGGCTTCACAAGTGTTTCTCAAGTCTAAGCAAGATCAACTTGGATATATTATTCAAGCAACTTTGTGGATTGAGAAAGGATTGGCCACCCTGACTCGGAATCAAGAGAGCCCAGAGAGGATCATTGAGACAAAATTCTATGATCTTGACTTGAAGGTGATAGAGATGCAGATAGCTGTTGAGCATCTCCAGGAAGAAGCTGAGGAGAAGAAAGGGAAAGCTACCATAGATGCCTTTCAGAGAGTGCCTAGGGCACAGAGATCTGCAGCAGTGCATGTGATAGACACATGAGCTACTACATCAGCACCTGCAGCTACAACATCAGTAGCTCCTCCAGTTGCCACTCCACCAGCTCCAACAACTTCAACAGATGCATTAGTCCTTGGAGTCCTCTCAACGCCACCTCCCGAAGATCAAGCCTAGAGAGACGCATAACACTATGCATTTTTGAGCTTTTTGGTAACTTGTTGCCAAAGGGGGAGAAAGTGTATAGATCATAGGCTTCGAGAGAGAGAGAGCTTGCTTCTTTTTGCTATCTCTTTTGCTACTTGGTTGATACTTATTTGTGTGCTTGCTTGGATGATATTTTATGTGTGTGTGAGATACTTGTATGGTCATGTGTTTGATCATATCATACTTATGCTTGTGCTTGAATGATGCTACTATTTATCTCTTATGTATGATCATTCACTTTGCCTTGGTGATGAGTGCATATTTCATATTCTATCATTTTGAGCGCTCCACCAAGATGTATGTGACATGGAAGAGTAACCCATGATCCTAATCGATTGTGCATTTTCATTCAAAAGCAAATTTTATATAATGCACAAATTTATGGGGACCTCTTGTTTATCATATACTTCTCAATAGACGATATATTTCAATCTTATTATCATTTGTCG